>NC_137943.1:22677790-22882351 GCF_963969265.1 Rhamphochromis sp. 'chilingali' | reverse complement strand
TACATAAGTCACTTATAAATAAATATTTGACACAAAAACTTTGACACTTTTTAAGTGTATAAGCCATATTGTTGTTGTAGCATGCATGTAGGTGTATGGATATGTGCGCCTGGTGTCTGTTACACATGTAAATACTGATCCTATGGATGGGTTTTACCAAACCACCTTATTAGCAGGCTCCATGTGTCAGTGGTTAATCCCCTGGTCTCTCAGGGGATGCCCCCTCCCTCTTTTCCTCCTCTCCTGTCACCCCCTCATCACCACCTCCACAGATGGGTCCTTTTATTTCCCCACAGAATACTAATGATGGCAAAGAAGGATTCCAAAGGGGCTGGTGTCCCCCCCCCCCTTAATGCCAGCAGCGGGGAAGAATGGCAAGCAGTGGATGAGGGAGGGGAGAGGGAGGGGAGAGGGAGGGTCCTACAAGCAAACAGACAACAGCTAATACAAACAAAGATGGATGTTTAAGTGCTTTTCCTTTGAATGAATGAAGTGTTTCTATGTCAGCCCTGTCTTTAAGAAGATGTGTCTATATATTTTCTGATGAAGAAAATGAGTAAATGCTGATACTTTAGATGTCAGTTTCCCAAATGTTCTGACTGTATGTAGTACTGAGCTAAAATCTGGTTTCAAACCTGATTTCTTTATGTTTCGCTTCAAAGGAGCCAGACTTAAACCATTCCTGTAACTAACATGTGAACAGTTCCTGGTGCGAGTCTGTGAGGAGAGAAAAATACCTCTGAGGTTGACTCAAGACTTTTGCACAGTAGGCTACTCTATGTTTGCAGTGTAAACATGCAGAACATCTGGCTAAAACTTGGTTAACAAGCAAGTTCAGAAAATGTCATTCCTATTAATTAACCTAAGTGTACAACAACACAGAATCAGGAAACGTTCTTCCCCCAATAAGAATAAATTAGTAAAGGTTCAGCAACTCAGCGAATACTGTTTATTACAGACACATACACAGAATCAGGAGGGAAATTAATGTGCTGTAACAAAACTGTGGATATTACAAAGTTACTTATATTGCAGGTAGCCATATGGTGGCAAAGTATAGCTCATATACTCAAACAAGGGATGAAGGCAACAGCAGGCTGAAATGAAAAAAAAAATAATAGAAGAAGTGACACTAGAGTTTCTAATTATAGACGAACATTACTGAGTGTTTCAGTGATGTGACAGTGGATTCTAAACATAGCCCTGGAGTAAATCACTTTGTCTCTGAGGCTGGTAGAGGAGAGGAGAAGGAGGGTTAGCGTTAGAGAGGACGACAGAGAGATTTTAAACTGCTTAGGTGTCCCACTGCCAAATTGATTGCTACTGAATCCCAGTTGGACAAAACGGTTTTCATGACTGGTATAGCATCCAACACCGCAAGCAAAATTAAAGACAAGCTGTTTCATAAGGACATAAAAGAAACAAACAAAAAAATCAAGTTACTTGGGCTGCTAGATCTCCAGCTGGCAGGACTGCAAACAGCTGCATGAAGCTTTTGTCAAATTTGGACCAATTGTGTGGTCGGCAAAAATAACGTGAGCTTATCTTCCTCCACCACAAATATTTAGTTTGGACAGGTAAAAAGAAAATGATGATCAAACCTTTTCTTTCCTTCTCCACGATAGATTACAGCTATTGATATACACTTGGAGAGATACGGGTAACTGAGGTTTCACTTAAAGCCATGGGATAAGAAGATATAGGTTTAAAGCAAATCTATTCGGGTGTGTCACAATGTACCACAGTCCTTGTGTAGATACTGCTTGCTTAGGAATTGATTTAAAGCTACAGATCACCCATTAATAGGACACTAGATGGATGTGCTTCTCATCACTAAGCTGTATCACTGCTTTAAATACATCAAAGCACGTTTCCATCTGGTCACTGCATTAAATATAAAGTTCATAAAAGTATTTCTCTCCCTTTTTTGTGAAATGTTGTTTGTTATTGAAAACTGTGATAAAAAAGTAGACAAACTATTTGATCACAAAAAGCTATTTGAATGCAAGAACCATGAAACAAATAATGCTAACAATAACTTTCATTTGTAGACCTTTTTTTCTCTCTCAGTATATCTATTAACCCAACGTCTTATTGGATCTTGACTTTTTGTATTAGAGCTTAAAGTGATTTCCTTTATAAGGTGATTAAATTGTCCTAGGTAATATTTTGCACAAACCTTGGATGTTTTACTACTGCAAGAAAATCGCCAGCACATTTTTTTTAGATGCCCTAAAAGCATGTTTCTCTTTGGAGTATAGTAGACAATCTGTTGCAAATGTAGAAAATTATCAATTGTTTATGCTCCATATAATATAATTAGCTGTTGGCAACCTTTTTATGTGGGCAGTTCCCAAATAAACAACAAGAATGTTCAATGACTAGTTGGAATTTGCTTTGTATGTTTTACTAGCAGGACCTGCCAATACTATTACAAATTAACACACGGACAGAGCTGAACCCCAATGTCAGCACACAATGTCAAAAATGCTTTACTGACTGAATTGGAGCAAACAAATCCTTGAGGGCTCAGCCTGACAGTGGAACAGGATTATGCACCTGAGGTCCCTTCAACATCCTCATCAAAACCCTGCTCCTGGTCCTTGTCCAGGCACTTCATCAAACCTTCCTCCCAACCTTTGATAAATATAAATTAAACTGTCCAGTAATTATTCATGCTAGTCTTGTAAACTCAATGACAACATTTGCTGAACTAGTCACTCATGTGTTTAAAAATACCTGTAAGGTCAGTTTATACGACCCTCAAATAGACACAAATAAGTAGAAACTTCAGTAATACAAAAATGTATCTTAAGTTGGGCTAATGTATTTATTAGGGCAGGAAATCTTCCATAATTGAGATACTTTGATAAGTAGTGTGTTGGGGTTATTACTCAAAAGACTTAATGCACTGCACATTACTCATTACTTTTTCTTTTTTTTAAACTAATGCATTCATTGCTTACTCACTTTCAGGAGAAAGTAATCTGTTACTCTTTGTATTGCTTACTCTGTAACTTATATAGTCAGGACTGATGTATATATACACATGGCCACAACAGCCTGGCACCTCCTCCTCATGCTAGTCAACAACTTGGTCATACAATGTCGTGGGAGGGGATCTCGTTCTTCAACCAGCAGTTGCCCTGGTGTCCCTGTGAGATAGGAGGCTGCCTGTGTGCGGTCTGTTCTGGATTGTCTGGGTAGAGAGCAGACAGCCACATTGTCCTGCAGATCTGTAGAAGACTGCCTACGCTTCTTAAGTGCTGACATGATGAGGAAACACCTTCCTGTCGTGTTGTCTTATTGGGGCCCCACTGGTCTGTCTCTGACATCTCCCGTGTTATGGAACTTGCCCTGTAATTTGGAGATGGCACTAGCAATCACTCCAAATAATGCTGCAACTTGTCTTTGTTAAACAGCAGTTTGATATTACCCTATGGATAGGGCTCTATCAAGAATGTGACATGCTGGGAGTAGAGAATCAACTGGCTGCTGTAGCAAGGTCCATGCTCATCAGGTACCAACCAGAGACCTGATTTTCAGAATCTGGGGTACAAGAAGCTCAAAGTCAGTAGCAGAATAAATTGTTTGGCACTGGCAAAGATTTAGCAAGTTTTTCTGGGTCTAACCCACATACTCAACTCTGCTGCTCAAACCACAAATGTATTTGCCACACAAATGTGGCACCATTTAAGGGGAAATAAACAGGCTTTCCAACTTTATAAGATTTATTAACAAGAACCATTGTTACAAGTAAGAAATAATCCACCAAGCAAAACTTCCTTTCTTTTAGTTCTGTTTATCCATCCATCCATTCGCTTCCGCTTATCCTTTTCAGGGTCGCGGGGGGCGCTGGAGCCTATCCCAGCTGTCATAGGGCGAGAGGCAGGGTACGCCCTGGACAGGTCGCCAGTCTGTCACAGGGCCAACACACAGGGACAGACAACCATTCACACTCACATTCACTCGCACATTCACACCTAATGGCAATTTGGATTTTCCAATTAACCTATCCCCACAAGCTGCATGTCTTTGGACGGTGGGAGGAAGCCGGAGTACCCGGAGGGAACCCACGCAAACACGGGGAGAACATGCAAACTCCACACAGAAAGACCCCGGCCTGATGTTGGAATTGAACTCAAGACCTTCTTGCTGTGCGGCAACAGTGCTAACCACCGTGCCACCGTGCTGCCTTAGTTCTGTTTATATCCATCAATTTTCTTCCACTTATCCTGTTCAGGGTCAAACTGGAGCCTATCCCAGCTTTGAACCTTAACCTCTCAAAGGTATATGTCAATTGATGCTGGCTCTAAAGCACCAGTCTTTCCTTACAGAACTACAATTACACAATCCCCCACCTACACTGCACATTCAAATTGTTCTTTTAGTTTCAGAAGAAAGGTTTCATATTTCCTCCTACTCACTCCAACACCAACAGCATCTAGACTCTGAGGAAATTCAGTCCTATTTCTGTTTTTATGGCTCTATATTGGGCCTCTCTCAGTATCAGCAAATATTTCTGAATCCTAGTGTGACCTTTAATTTACATTTTGAGTTTGAGCCTTTAGGAAAAAAACTGCTTTGGATTAGACTCAAAGTTATTAGACATGTTCTGTAGAATCTAAAGGAATATTAATTTGCTGAGAGGAAACATCTTTTCTCAGAGGGACAGACTGAGTTAAAGTGCTTACAGCAAGTGAAGGGCCACAAATTGAACAACCAAATGGAAACATGACACAAAGTGCTGAAAATGAATAAATTGTCTTCTTTGACTTGGATAAGGCCAGTAAAAACTGTGGCTTCTGAAATTGCCAATATGTGTAGATTATTGGGACATGGAGCGATTTGTTGTTGGTGGGAGCTTGGATTCCAAATAAAGTGCAGATTTACATGGAACATACAGTTCGTTTCCACAGTAATGCTAGGGGATAACACTTGGTAATCAAGCAGCGGTTTGCAGGGAACCACTAACTGACTTTTGAAAATCAGTGCAAGTGAGTAAACCATTTCCCCCATTTTTCATTTATGTAGCTTATGTTTTATGATTGAAGACAGTTTGCACCTTTTCCTCAGCTCTAGTGGGAGCATCTCACTGCCTTAGTGAATGTTTAATAATCCCACTGAGGGAGTTAAAACAATCCACAACTTTCTTGCTGTGAGGTTTTACAGGAAGAAAGTTCCTAGCTTGAAGTCCTGGTCAGCTCGAGCCTTTCTGTGTGAAATTTGCATGTTGTTCCCAGTACTTGTGTGGGTGTCCTTCCACAGCCCAAAGACATACTCGTTAGGTTTTTTGGTGATTCTAAATTGTCCATAAGTGTGGGTGTGCAAGTATGTGGTTGTGTGTGATGGACTGGTTCCAGCTCCCATGTAGGGATGGGTACCGGTATCCGGTGCCATTATGGCACCGGTTCTGACATAAAAGGTAGTAACCAGACTGAAAAGCAGCGCACATTTCGGTGCTTTATTTCGGTGCTTTTTTTCCTGAGACGTCATACATGTTGGATTCTAGCCAATTATCTTACCTTTCCGGGGATAGTAGGCGGGCCCAGGTACGTGCGTTCTTTTAGAGCAGAGCTACAGAATAAAAAGTCTGGCTGTACTTCACAGCAAAAGATGCAAACTCAGCAGCCTGCAATAAGTGCTTTAAGGTGATACTGTGCAAAGGAGGTAACACCTCAAATCCGATGAAACACCTGGCGACTCATAGCGTTTTTTTAAAAGCCGAGAAATGCACAGTATTTCATAGCTTGCTGCGAGACCTCACACCGAGCACATCTACTGCGGGTGGGTTGCCTGTTATCAGTCCCAGAGTTAGCAACGTCCCCCAAAGAACCCGAAGAGGAGAGTCCTGGCCCCTAGCCCTGCCAGTGTAGCAGAAATGATGACGGATGATGATGGCAGCAGCAGCCGTTCTTCTCTGCGTGAGTAGCTCAATGCTGTTCGTGTGTAATTTACGTTGAGTAGGCTAACCACGTTATTACATTAATGCACGTAAGGTGAACTAGCAAACACCGTCGTATAGGGATGGGTATCGAAAACCGGTTCTTGTTGAGAACCGGTTCCCACTGTTTCAATTCCTTGGAATCGTTTGCCACTTTTAAAAACGATTCCCTTATCGATTCCAGTCGCCCCGAATGACGTCATCACGTTGAGTAGCGTCTTTTACCCAGTAGGAAACACGGCGCCTGAGCGGCACAAACGCTCAAAAGTTTGGTTACACTTTATGAGAAAGGATGACAACAGGGCAACGTGCAATACTTGCAAAGTAGAGATTTCATCAAAGGGAGGAAACACTACGAACATGCAAAAGCATTTGCTCAAAAAACACGCGATTGCTTTCAACGAATGTCGTGTTTTTGATCCGCTCCGGACTAGCGAAGCTCAACCCAGCAGCAGCGGTAGCGTTTCCATGTCCTCTCCCGTTAATACTGCAGGTAACTAATCAATTAGCATTGCATATTATGTTAGCGCAATTTACCTTATTACAAAACCTGCTATTACTGTGCGTTGCATTTAGATAACCATGATGAGAGAGACAGAGTCTGGCTGGCTCAGATGCTGGCAGTTCTCGCTGCAGTCTACCGGTAGCGTCTCCTTTCAGGCCAGGATAGACGAATGTCACCCAGCAGTGTCTAAGTTTGTGGTCAAAGGCTTGCACCCATTTGCCACAGCAGATGCCCCCGATTTCACTTTGGTAAGTGAATGTGTTTAATTGTAGGCAGGACATTACTGGATATTCTTGTGTAATTGCTACAGAATAATTTATGTTAAACTTTGTTATTGCTACAGGAGAATATTTATTTTATTATTTTACATATACATTTTTTTTCCTGGGGACCCTGTGACACCCCATTGAAGAGCCGTAGGCTGTGGATCTCTTAAGATCTCACTGTTGGGTTTGTAAGGCCATGTTACTCCTAAATTTCTATCTTGTTCAAAGAGAAGATATAAAACACAGTTCTAAGCTAATCGACTTTAGTGTTCTCCTTTTTAAAAAAAAAAGAATTGATAAGAGAATCGATAAGGAATCGAATCGTTAAACAGAATCGAAAATGGAATCGGAATCGTTAAAATCTTATCAATACCCATCCCTACCGTCGTAGTTACATGCGGCTGTCCTCTTGTTTGATGGCAGATACTCCCTTCACCCTGGCCAAAAAGGCTAAAATGACCAAAGAAAAAGTGGGAAACAGTTAAACATGAGAGGTTTTGGATAAAGTTTGTGTTTTTTCCATTGATTAAGCACTGCTTCCAGCCAAGAGTGATACCATATATGCTCTATAGCTGCAGAAAAGGCTAACATTGTTATCTTTTTACAAAAAAAACAGCTAAACATGACATGTTTTTGGACAAAGTATGTGTTCTCCATTCTTTAAGCACCGGTTCAAGCACCATTTAAGCACCGGCACCGTTTTAAAAGTACCGGTTTGGTACTGGTATCGGATAAAACCTAAACGATACCCATCCCTACTCCCATGTGACCTTATGTTTGTTAAGCGGTTAAGAGAATAATAAAGTGGATGTGGTGAATGGTTCACTCTCATGAAAAGTTTGAAAAGGATATATTCACTGCTGAGAATTTCTCTCACTGCTTCTCCTCAAACATGCTTGGTGCAAATTTACATTGGCAGGTGCAGTCATAAGATGAACTCAAACTGATACCCTGTCTTCACGTATCTGCAATTTCAAGTCCATCGTGTTAGGAGAAGTATGCTGTCCTCCCAGGGCCTGCATGGAACAGAGCGGGACATTTATCTGTGTCTATATTTCATTTCTTCCTTCTGTCCGCAGCTGAATTATTGAACAGAATGCACTCAGGAAAGTAGTATTTGTGATGGGTTTTGCAGATACTGCAAATTGTACCCTTTTGGGTCTTTCTCTTTCTTTTGGAATAAAACAAGGGGCTCTGCACAAGCTTGAGAGAAGGAAAGGGTGGTGGAATTCCTCCCTGCTGGCTACAGCGCCGGCCGACTCGTCTGCCTGCAGAAGCAACAGATGGCCATGGTCTTGGGTTGCTAGGAAACTGGTAATCAAGTACTTTAATTCAGATTGATTTGGGAATCTGAGGTTTGTTAAAAGCAGGGTGAAGTCTTTTGCTATTCAGATGGCAAGATGTCTTATTTCTCCTTATTTTAGTTGGACAATATTTGGTTGCTCTCAGAGATGGATACAGACTTTGCATTTTAGTCTGGACAGACTGTAGTTGTTGTGTGCACAGAGCTGTGAATTTAAATTTTTTACTAAGAGTGACAATGATGTGAAATAAACAGACATGAAAGCAGAAATATCCAATATGTGTGCTAGTAAATTTAAACCAGAGGTGATATTGGCTCACTGGAACCATTTTATGTTGTTGTCTGTGGTCTCACATTCCTTGTCCTTATTTCTATCATTATGTTATTAAAACATAACATATATCTAACATAAAATAAAATCTCAAATTAATTGTTTTTATTACTCTTTGTTTTTTCGTGCTTGTAGCCCATATGCTGAAAAAACTAGATGAAATGAAATGTTCACACAGGAAAGAAGTAAAAAAAAAAAAGACATTCCTGTCCTCCCATATTCTTTGATATGTTTTTCCCTGATTCAACCCATTTAGTCCCACCTGGTCAACCTGGTTATTTTGTGATGACATAATGCACTTTCAAACTAGCTTTTGTAGGTGAGATATCAATCTGTGGATTTTAAATGTAAAGCACAAGTGACAAAACTTGTACAGATGTCCTTTGCATATATGTTTGTGGGGAAAATGTTTTGGAGGATGAAGATGAATTTTTTCAAAAGCAGCTCCTTTAACATCTCAGGCAGCTGTACCACTACACATAACCAGCACCACATCTTGGCTTGAAAGTAATTCACTCAAAAGCAGTTTCATAAATAAATTCAATCTGCTATTATTTTTGTAATGCCCCACTGAAATCACGACGGCTCCTGTTCAGTAAGATTGACAAAGATTTGTAATAAATATTTGGATGGATTCAAAAAGGCAAGAAAACACAGATTAAAAAGTTGTTCCAGCTTTGAAACTGTGTAAATTATTGCATGACTTACTCCAATAATGCAAAAAAGAGACTGATCATTGACTAAAATGAGAAAATATATTCATTTTACTAGCATGAGTTTGGAATCTTTGTGAACATGATATGAACTCTGCCTATTTTAATGTATCTTCTTTCTGTAACATCTACCATTTACCATTGGCCATAAATAAACTGACTTTGCCTCCTAGATTTTTAAGTAAATGATCAAGAAAGGGAAGAACCACAAGAGAGCCAAAGTGAATGCATCACTATTGGCAAGCACAGCATTCTCCAGATGATGACTGTTTTGCACACGAGTTTTTATTAGAGAGCAGATTTGTTGATTTGGCCGGCTCTAGTGCAGGAACAGTTAAACCTCCTGTGATGCTGCAGTGCTGCAGCTGGTTCCCTCAGTCGGTGGGACTGATTGGAGCTGATATAACATTTCCCTGGTGAGTTCACAAATAGATCCAAACACAAGTCAGATAAAAACTAGAGGAAAAACGTGGCCGCTGACTGTTGGTGTTGACGCTAACTGTTCAAAAAAGGTGTGTTTTATTTATTTTCTCTTTCATCTAAAAATAAACCTTAGACAGTATTATTCCAACCCTTTATTCTTTTTATGTGTCTGTATGGCAGACACATCTGGGGGTGAAGGTATGGGGGTGAAAAATTATAGGAAAAACGAGCCTAAAATATCTTCCTAACAGCTTCAGTGTATGCTGGCATTGACCCCACAAGTTTCTGTGACACAGGTGGAGGGATGCAACTCTGTTCTTCCAAAAGATATAACCTAGAAATTGCTATGTAAGACCTAAAACCTCGTGACCTTGAATGCTATTGCATATAATTTTCATACCCAGTGTCCTGTTAAAGTGAGCAGCAAGAAAACACCACCACACCATCAAAGGATAAAGGTGATCAATGAGAGCAACTTTTTATTGATTTATGGCGACCCTTTCCTCTAAAAGGAAACTCAAAGTCTACCTTACTATAAGTCTCCATGTCCCTGAAAGCTGCATTATGATCTATAGGACTGATCTACACACAAATGAGACAGTTATGGTGTATTTAGTTAAGGCAGATCAATCATTTAAATCACTGCACATACACCTGCTCGAGGATCGAATACATGACTGTATCTCTAAAGAATAAGAGAAAGGATTTTCATTTGCAGTAAATAACCTGAGAGTGTGCATTCAGCTAACAATGTTGTGTGTTAGCAGATGTTTTTTTCACCTGCAGCGCATTTGTAGCGCTGCACCTAAATACACATTCATAAGAGACTTGCAACAGAGACTAAATTAAATCATATGATTAAACAGCTCGGCCCATTTGTCTTTACTGTCATATCCATTGTATCACTATTGTCTACAAACACAAAAATACATCATTTTTGCTTGTCTTTTAATTGACTTTAAGCAAGTACACATGAGAGACGGAGACATACAAGGAAGGCCCCTTTGGCAGAACTGAACCGTGAAGATTGGATTACGACTTGCTTTGTTTGTGAAAATGTGAAAAATCTAGGTCAGATTACCTAAAAGTTAAGTCAGACATGTACAGCAACATTTTAATTAGGTGTGACTAACACCTAATTGACTATTTATTTGTTGATGAAAACAAACATTTTAGAATTATATCTTTCTAAGTCATTAGGAGGCACTCAGCTGGTCTCAGCAGATGATAAATCAAACTGACTCAAGTACATCTAAGATCTACTTTTGCCTAATAAAATGAAAATAAAACAATACTTGACATTTATTATTTCTCTCATCCTTGTCTGAGGTTTTCTTCTGTTGAGATGGCGCTAGAGAGATGATACTTTTTTTTGGCTTTTTTTTCCTCTCCTAAGAATAGATGTGAAAAGTTTAGTCTCAAGGTGATTTCCCGCTCATCAGAAACCATTAGACGGTATCAAATCCACATGTCAAAAGTTTGCATCCTCAGAAGCATTTCCCAGTGGTAACACGTCATCAACCTGGTGACACATCCGGTCCCCATACACCCCGTTCATGGACCAGCAATCCATGAGGCACATTTTCAAACATGCCCTACAGATAAAACAGGAGAAAGCTTCTTTGTGAATAGAGGACAAAAATCTCTTTCTCCAAAATCCTTTCTTCTATTCTTGAATATTGCTTAGGAATTTAAAAATATAGGCCAGGGAGTAAACTTCACAAGATGTTCAAATATGATGCACTTCTTGTAAAGCTCACAGGGTGTCTCACACTGTCTCCAGTTCTATAAGAAAGTGCAATCTAATATCTCTCTCTCTCTCTCTCTCTCCCTCTCTCTCTCTCTCTCTCTCTCTCTCTCTCTCTCTCTATATATATATATATATATATATATATATATATATATATATATATATATATAATAGCAAGCCAGAGAAAGAGGCAGGAAGGTCACACTGCTGCAGGCAGTTGGCACAAAGCACTTCAAGGTGGCTGAAAGAGGAGTGTATAAATGCATTTTTACATAATGCCATAAACATGAATTTAAATGACAACATTTATAATAAAAATGCGTACTCAGTCATAATGTTACAATTAAAAGTGTAAACTTTATAGTACGGAGTAGTTTTTTCATCAGGGTTTGTCCTTCGGCTCACACATTAAATCTACGGTCGCCTTTTAACCCTGCCTCCTCCTTCCTATTAAAAGAGAGTTCTTCTTTTCCTCTGTTGCCAAGCGCTTGGTCATTGGGGTTGGTCTCATCACCGGGGTTTCCCTTTACTACTACAGCATCTTTATCTTACAAAATATGGTGCCTTGAGAAAACTGGTGATGTGAACTGTTACTAGAATGGAAATGAAGTTATAGCTCAGTTGTTTAATAGAAGTCAATAGAATTGTGTAGTTAAATACCAACAATGACATTTGTTTTAATGTAAAGTGATTTATTGGGTTTGTAATTTACTCATTAATCACAGTGCTCATTATCAGGTAAAATAATGAGCGCTATGATGTAGACATGGTGGGCCAAATTTCCAGTCAGTAAATAGTCTGCAGTGCATAACCTCGCTGCTGTCCCTCTCTTTCTGAGCAGTAATAATGTCTCAGGAATTTTCTTTTAGAATGCTGACAGTCATTCCCAAAAGACTGTCAAGTTCCCAATACTTCCTTCCGCACTGCTTATTTTTCCTCTACTGGCAATGAATGCAATGATAAACTTACACAAACTTCAGAAACATTGAGGTATGATGGAGGAAAATCACTTTCTGTAAGTATGGAAAAATCATTTTGTAAATTAACTGCTTAACACACAAATAATTTTTTTTTTTTTTTTGTAAAGATCAGAGGGCAGAAAAGCACTGGGGTGGATGATGAATTAAATACTCAAGTAACTGGAAAAACATAACTAATGCATGTGCTACAATCATTCACACTAAAACATCTATCACAAACAAGCACTCACTCACAGACACGCCACACTAATTAAAACATTCTGAAAAATGAGATGCAAAAGATTTAACGTCTCTCGCTTACAGGGGATTGTGAGTCTTTAACCTAACGCTGTCATGCAGCCCATTCCAGAAGTGACGTGCATAGTACCAGAAACTAGACATCTACAGTTTAGAGTTTGTAAGAAGAAGTTTCAAACCCTGTCTGTCATTATTATTAGCTCTGAACTGAAGATGTTCAATATCTCAGAAGGCCTTCCTCTCTGCTTTGAGAAATACTCAATATGCCTGCCAAGTGTTTTATCCAGGAGTGGGTGAACCATTAGTGCAGCCAACGGGAGACTGAATGGTGGATTTGTGTGAGTTGGGTGACCATAGACACAAGTCTTAATGAATATTAAACATTCATCTGTTGATACACTACCATGTCTCCAAAAAATTACATAGACTAGCAAATAGATTGTACTGTTTCCACTCCAAAAGCAGTCTTATACTTATATGTCCAACTCAGGAGGTGTGAGGAGTGGGATAAGTCACACTACTCATAGCCAAGAAAATATGTCCCTTATATCTGAATCATAATTTTGAATTAAAAAATAGACAAATCTGTTCTAATTCCATAACCCTTCCTCTGTGGAATTAGTCACATTTCACGGATACAAATGGGTCAGCAGGTGACCAGTGTTTAATTAAAGAACTTTTTGGTAAACTAAAGTCAAAGTCTGTTCCTTGAACTGGAGGGACAGGGAAGCAATCCTGAAGTCCACGAGAGAAACCTCCAACATACAGGCAGGAAGCGAGGGAATGACATATACCCAGCCCCACTTGTTGCCTCTCTCTGAGGGCAACTCCAGACCCTCTCCAGCAAACACGTTCTAATCCAACCTGTCTGTTGAGGTGATCCTGACTATATAGTATCTCTCAACGTCTAGTTCAGGGTCCTTTCCCACCAGAAAGGTGAAGTTCCATGTCCCAGGACCTAGGTTCAATAGCCAGAGAATCGACTCCCAGTGCCTCCATCCCTGACTGACGCCTGAAGCACACAAGCGGGTCCAACAACTCAAAGAAAACAAAATGCAAGAAAACACGGAGCACACAAATAAACAGGGAAGTAAAAAGATGACTCAACGAGTAAAGGCGTAGACATGGAAGTCTCATTAGGGATGAGACACAGGAGGAGAAATGAGACACAGCTGAACACAATAAACAAGACATGAAAACATTCAAGCAATCAAGTTAATAAAGATCGGAGGAGCAACTAAAACAGAACAGACAAAAAAAAGAACTAGAAAATAAAGCAGGAAATGACTGAAGAAAATTAACCCAAATCAAAAAACAAACACTTTACAACAACTACAGCACAAGGACATGCAGAGGAACTGAGGCATAAACACAAGACAACAATCTACAAATATTGGACGATGTGAAACAGAAAACTAAACTATTCCCTAAAAATCCATAAATAAAACAGAAACCAGGGACTCGATAAGGAAAGAAGGTCATAATATAATAATGAGCAAATCAAATAGTAATCCAGTTTCTAAATACAGAACAGAAACTTGGTTGTATTCAAAACAAAAACAGTTTTACTGGAACAAAAATGATCACAGAAAGACCAAAGAAAAACACTGATAACAATGAGGAAATTAAAAACAAACACAAACTTCACTAACACTAAGCTGTAACTAGAGCATAAATGCCACAAGAAACTAGAGTACAAAGAAAATCCAGGCCTCAAACAATAGTCAAGAAAAACTGAGAGCAAGATACACAGTGAAAATAAAATACCTATTAAACAAGAATCAAAACTCCAATAACACCGAAACCTGGTGGCAAACCACTGATCATGACATTTTTTATGTTTGCTCTTACTATCTACAAACAAATCCAATTTATAATCCAATTTACAATCAGCGGGAAAAACAAACTGAACAAACTCATTGGCTGTCTACAAAAAGAAGAAAAAAAATCAAATTCGACATGAAAATTTGGGCTTTAATTAAACCAACAAGACATCACTTAGATTTTTAAAAGGAGTTTGTAATCTGATTACATTTTTAGTCAGTGAGTAACACATTGTCCACCGAGACAAGCTGTCAGCTTGATGCTGAAAACCCTATTAATTTAGGCACACAGCTGTTTCATCTGCCCATCTGTTTCAGCTGGCACTCTACTACTGACATTGCTGCGCTGTGTTGTTTGAATCTGATGTTTGTGCTGTTCCCACTATGAGTCTTAGGACTTTCCATTACATCCCGTCAGCCAAGTCGTGATTGTCTGGATGCATCCAAAGCTGGCAAATAAACTTCTGGGATCTTTGTGTGTCCTCTGTCATTGTGTCTTTGAAGTGTTCTTCAGCTATTAAGCATATCTAACAGGTCATGTGGAACACAGATGACTGAACACTGAGAGACAAGTTAGGCTCTTTTTTCATGACAGCATACGGTGTGGGCCACAGGGGGGATTTGTGGTGTGAATTGACATTTTTGCTGTATACACCGTGGGTTGTTTTTCTTCTACACTTTGGATCTTTACTGTGAATGTGACAAGTGTTGAAATGGGTGTCGTCGTGATATTTTGGGTTTGTTGTGATATTGTTAACACAGTGTGGGCTTTGGAGTTGACCTTTAGCATCAAATTCAGGTTGAACCAAAGTCACATTTTTACTTATTCGCTTATTGATTTCTGTTTTTACTTGTTTGCATTCACAATGTTTTCTTTCCTTTCCTGAGTAGGTCATTACCAGGGTTAGATTTTTGAAATCAATATTATTACTAGTGCCATTAAAATTATGGAAACCAATTTACAAATAGAAAACACAAGTCATCTTTTGAAATTATTTAGGATTTTTTTTTTCAAAAATAAAGCAATATATAAAACCACGGTACTGTGCAAAAGTCTTGATACATTTCTTTTTATCTTCTTGCCAAGAAACTTTCCTGTAATTTTTCAAGGTGGTCTTGAGCAATTCTCCAGGTTTTCTACAGGTCTTTCAAAGTTTTTCCTTGGACTTTGGCTGCTTTTTCAGCCATTTCAAGGATTTTTGAAAGCTGTGCAATGCTGACCTATAATTCATTCAAGCATAAAACAGGCATCTACCTCAAGGAAGGAACCACTGTTACAGACAATTTAGCAAAGAACCAATTTTAAATAGCATTTTAGAGATTTTGTTACTTGAAGCTTGTTGAAAAAACACATCATTTGTTCTCATTTCTTTAGTAAAAAAATGCCAAAGATAACACAGTTTGTCAAACAAATGAAAGGCCTGAAAAACGTTTTACAGAAGATAAACAGTATGCGAATGCCATGTTGGTAAGAAGCAGTGATGGGAGTAATGGCGTTACCTTTTTCAGTAACGAGTAATCTAACTAATTACTATTCCCATCGTTACAACGCCGTTACCGTTGCTAACAAGAAAATGCAGTCCGTTACTACTTTTCAACAAACAGAAGGTTGAAGCTGTCTTCAGCTTACCGCAGCTTATATCAGTTGCAAAGGAAGTAGCTGTAGGTAATCTGGGCGCTACAGCTTTAAGCAGCTGCGCGCGCGGCAATCACTTTCTGGTAGACAAACCACTTTTTGGCACAACACCTGGAGCTAGGGGGAAACAATATTTTTCCTCAATATTTTCATCACGTTTACTGTCTAAGGACAGCGCTAGCAAGCACTCTCTGCTTATGAGCAAAAAGTTAAAAAAACAAAACAAAAAAACGTTCGTGTTGGTGGAAAACTGCACCATGTCAACCAATCAAAAATGATATGGCAACATGACATTTGGTTGTTTAGGAAGAGGGGGACGTTTTAGGAGTGATGGCGAGAGAGAGAAAGCGAGAGAGAGAGTAGAAAAAGAGGGAGAGCGAGATTTGAGATGTGAGAGATTTGTGATGTTTGGCGTGTTTGGAGTGTGTAGTTAAGTGTGTTGTGTGTTGTGTAGTCAGTGTGTAGTGTTGTGGATAGTTTTGTGTTGTGTGTCAGAACAATGAGGTGACTGCTGTCTCCAGGTAGAAAACAGGAGTGATACTCCTGCTGCTGTCAGACCTGCAGGTATCAGGCTGTGATGTTCTCCTTTATAGTCGACAGAAATTATTTTTTTGGAGTGGCACAAATAATTTGTGTGGCATCTTATTGAATGCAGAACAGCTGATTGTTCTGTAAATAGTTTGAAATGGTTATAAAAAATCAAGGTAAAAGGTAAATTGATGCAAATAACTTTGTTGTTTGCAAAACTTGTGCATGGGATTTTAAAATTGACAATTTATATTTGCATTTAAAGTTATGAGATAGGATTCATTAAATGTTTGTGGTTGTTACAGTGCAAATATAACTTTTTCTACTCTGATTTTATGTTTTTTGTCTGATTTTAGATCAGTTGTGTTAATACACCATATCAAAATTAAAACATAACTGTAAATTCAGACACATGAAGTTGTGCTGAAAAAATGATGCCAAACAAGGCAAAGTAAATAGTTTTTAAAGGTGAAATGTTGAGGTAAAATCAAAAGTGGTTAAATGGCCAATTATAACCTGGACCCCAGAAGCTTAAACATTTTTTTTTAAAGTAATGCAATAGTTACTTTTCAAGTAATTAATTACTTTTAGAATCTGGTAACTCAGTCACTAACTCAGTTACTTTTTTGAAGAACTAACTAGTAACTATAATTAATTACTTTTTCAAAGTAACTTGCCCAACGGGAGCTTCCTCACCAACCCCCTCAAAACCTGTTTGTTGGAGGCTGATCAAATTGTGTGCATATAACCTTGCTGCACAAGTACTTAACTTCTGATTGGATCACTTCCAAGCCCATCCTGCCTTTTTACACAACTTAATTAATTCTGATTGGATATCCTCTCTCCAGAACATTTTCAAAAGTGTCAATACACTTCATCATAGCTTTTGTCTTTGTGCATTGGTTTTTATGTAGTTAGCATCTTGTTTTCACCTCCTGCATAGCGGCAATATCTACCCATCCAGATTGAAAATGCATGTAGCTTTTCTGTATTTTGAAAGCTTTCATCCTGTCAAATGTGTTAGAAGTGCCTCTTTTGTAAATGAGACATTAAGTCTCAACGGGACTACCTGTATAAATAAAATAAATAAATGAAGATCAGCAATTCTCTACAAGATACACTTAGATGTCACCATCCTGGAGCTCTAGGAGAGATTTAAATAAAGCTGCCAGGGCAGAGTATGGATCATAAGTCCCCAAAATCTGTAGTTTCTCTTCATATCTTTGTTTTTCCTTCCTGGATACATGATCCAAGTAGTCTTTGCTCGAAACACGTGAAAAATACAAACCTTTGGCCTGCAGTACTATTGACAGTCCGTAATTTGCAGTCACAATGGAGTAATGTTTTGCCAAGGTAGTGAGTCGGCCTTAAAGAAATGGTATCAGTGGCTGTCAAGAAGATGTTCTTAAGGAAAGGTTAGAGGAAAATAAGTATAGGCCAGTTGCCACCAGAGCTGGCCTGGGAATCAGTGCCAACAGGTTTTATGGCGTGATGAATCATCAATATGCATGGAGGTGCTCAGGGGAGAGGTTCAACTGTGAGTCGATACAGGAACCTGTAAAACACGGTGGAGGCTATGTCATGGTTTGGGACTGCATTTCAGTCAGTGGTGTTGGGGATTTTGTTGAAACTGTAGGAATTGGGCATGCAGAAATGTACCGTCAGATTTTGATCCACCATGCCATACCATCCGGAAAGCATCTGATTGCAATGGGTTCATTTTTCAGCATGACAGTGATCCCAAAGGCACTGACAATGCAGTAGAAGCATACCTGAATAGAAATGCATCATGGTGAATGGCAGGACTCAAACACAGTACTCTGAACGAAACAATTAAAGCGAGTTTATTTACAGAGTCACACCAAGTGCTATATACAGTGGTGAAGGGAAAGGGGCTCGAGGGAATCCAGGGAAGGGAAAACACATCAAGGCTCCCCTCTTCACAAAGCCAGTCACTCACATGTCCAAATTCGCACTCCACGCTGACGCTCGCTAATGAACACTGAGCATGATGCAGGGTGGCACAAAAGGCAGACAATATCTAAGAAGATATCTGGGATGTCCTTGAAGCCTAAAGAACTGTTCCTGAACTGTTACAAGCATGCTTGCCTAACGTAGTCCAGGCTATTTTGTAGAATAAAGGTGGTCATTGCTATTGCTATCAACTACTAATTTTCAAGCTTGTTAGAACTGAACAAACCGTTTGCTTATGTACTGTATTTCCATGTATGTTCTCCATATTTTTCAGTAAATTGCTGCACCTATTTGCCATTTTCCTAGCAAAATGTCAACTTTTACACAGCACTTGCTAATGTATTACTATTCAGCAGATGAGTTACTTTAGTTTTGGCTGATATTGGTCAGGCTCCAGTTTTTATAGTCAGGTTTAGATATATTTTCAAATTTACTGAACTTTCTGATTGACAGCGTGGACATAAAGTCACCTTCATCTATTTTTTAACATTGAAGAGGGCCTGACAAGCTCCAATCAATGAATATGAATGAATCTTTGTGTGGTGTCAGCGGGTGCCCAGATAACAACAGATGGCAGACATACGTACCTCTTCAAAGCCGGATGAGCGGTGGAAACAGGTTGAGCCTGACCAGGTTCTGTACAATGCTGATTCATTATTGCATTAGTCATATCAGAAAACTCCAGTTTAGCAGGAAGACTTCAGGAAACATTTTGTATCTCATAAAATCAATATGAAAAAATAAGTACAACACTCTTTGTTGGGATGGAAAAGATCTCCCTGTGCTTGTTAACAGTCTAGATCCGTAGCCAATCCTTCCCAGAAAAGACAAGCATTTTGTTTCCTGGAGAAGGTCAGGGTAATCTACAAATGGCAAAACTGTGAAATTGAGATGTTTTCCGGTTCATTTTCGCAGTAAAAATGTTATCAACTCAATGTCAGGTGCTTCTTCCAAAAGACATATTGCAAGATTTAAGGAACTGCTGCTGATTAAACTGGGCTAACTGACTGCCCAAACACCTAGTTGTGCAACATCAACTGTAATACTGTCTGTAGATGTCAGTGCTACACTGGTACTGTTTCTTTTCAAAATATTATGTGATGTTGTGCAGTTTATCATGCAGTCTTCAGTATATACATTACTCAAAGTAATGAGCAAGTACATTCTTACACACAAATATGACTCTTTGCAGGGCTAACCAGACTGATGTGGCTGAGTTAGCACAAGATAATTGGCTTAAATGGTCGTGTTCTTCCACTTACAAAGCCACATGAATACTAAGGTACACAATCAAAAGCAAGTTTTTTTTTGGTAACACACTTTCCTAAAAAAGGCTAAATCAAAGTATTAGCTTCACCTTACACATTGGTGCTTCAGCAGCTGTGACTCAATGCAAGAGAGCTGCATATTTTCAGTGATTCATGTGAAACTACCACACATGGAATGACAGCCCTGAGTGTTGTTCGGTGGCTTCTAAGACGGTCTCAGATCCCGTCACTGCAAGGGGAAAGGTGCAGGTTCAGTGATTCGTTTACTGAACAGGTTACACAACGAAGCTGAGTCCCCTGAGTGAGTCAGTGGACTCAAACAAATCATCTGAGCAACTTTTTTTTTTTTTAAAGAAATGCTTCTATTGATTGAAGACACTGAAAAGAACTCCTTTGCACATCCCTAAAGTTAAAACCAAAAGTTGTGTTTTTCAGAAAAAAGAAACTCGATCCAGAGTTTCTGATTAATTGCATTGTTACCAGTAAGTCAGACCATGTAGAAAGAGAGTCGACAGAATAACAAGGTCCAATTTCTGAGAACCATGGTGATGATGATGTTAGTGGACAAATAGCAGAATGAAAGTCATTATCAGGAGCGACATTTAGATTTTGCCTCATTTAAAGCAGTTTTTCCTCATGTGCAGGAAACGGGAGTGTACGCGTCTTACATTCAAAAGTGTTTCTTTTTGTGCATGTGTAATTTATTTTCTAGTTCGATGACTTTTTTGTTCCTCTGCTTTCCCGACTTGGTGTGTTCTCTTTGCCCAGGCATTTCTTCTTGCACATTGTTCACATATGTAGGCGTGTTAAGTCCCTGTATATTATTAACTGGAATCCAAGGTAGCAGGTCGATACAACTGCTGCCCACCAGTGTCCCCCTGAAGTCTTACACACAGCTTTGCCTTCCTATAGTCATCTATGGTAATCAGAGGGATCACATCACAGCACATCCTTAATCATGCTGGGGGCGGTTCTGGGAAGCCAAGCATGTAGCCAGTGAACCACTGACCTTACTGGACTGTCAAAACTGCTTTCATCTTGGAGGATAGTTTGTAGCCTACTCTGTCTCCCCCCAAAGTCTAATTTGGAACACACTGCAGCATCATGTGAGCTCGGATCATAAAGCTTTGAAGTTAACATAAATCTAGTTTGTTTACTGCCCCTTATGAGAGTAAAGCGATTTAAGTAGTAGAATGTTTACTTATTGCATTGTATAGTACTAAAATGCAGTTAGGCACATTTACTCATGTAGTGAATCTGTCTATTTTCTTCTGTTTTATACACTACAACACTTTCAAAAGCAAATGGCAGGGGATCTGAACATGGTGGTCGTCGAACTGGAAGCAAGAGAATGGTGATGAGTGTTTAGTGCTGTTCCCTCACAGCAAGAGGGCACGTAAAACATGCTAGGTTCATGCCACACACGATGGCCCAAGACACTCTTGCAAATGAGTTTCTTAATCTCAAGAGTTTCACTTTCCTGTAAATAAAGGTTTAATTATCTCAGAGCTTTTTCTACCACCACTTGGCTGTTTGTATTTATGCACAGGTCTGCAGCCATGACAAGTTGAAGTGTATCTGCTCCTTGAGACAAACATCTGTGTTTATGTAGAGATCCTGTTAGTTTGTGGGTCATCCAAACACCTCTCCCACTGAACCCTTGAGCTAGGCATCCATACACTCTGACTCCTTCATCACAAATATTTAAAAATTCCTAAATCAGACAGAAAAGGCAGCAGCAAAATCATATGCTCAAATAATAAGTTGACTCATTATCTGCTGCACGTAGGCACTATAATCAGCTCAAAAGCGCAGGCACCCGCACGTAGGAATATGTACGCAATGAAGGTGATTGTAACCAATAACAGCTTCAAGCTCCTGATGTATGCAAAACAGAGAGATAGAAGATAATGAAAGATTAATGAGTAAATCTCTGCCCATGAATATTTGAGGAGAGGAAGTCTGTTTAATACATGATCACCCTGTGAAAGGCTTCCTGTACATGCCACCGCCTCATTCGCTGATTCAGAGAGGATGCTTATTAGATTTTCAGGCGGATGGCATTTTCATTGCCCTACTCTCCAATGAGCCTCTTTCATAAATCATGTTATATCAATTTTTATTTGGGTTTTATTCGTAGACTTGATATATACTTGGGGAATAAAAAGCTGGCCTTAGACATTAGGAAAACAGATGATGATTAATGGTGTTTCTGATTTTTCTTGTCTTACTTGATTAGATTTAAGTTACAGACAAATCTATAATGAATATAAAACCATTCATTAGTTATACATGTTAATCAATTTCATAAAAAGGGTTGAGTCTTAATTAGAGAAGAAGCTATTTCAACAACCTCTTTCTTGTGTACTACTCATAAACAAAGCTGCCATTTGACCATTTGCATTCCACAATATCTTCACATTGTTGAATCCTTGGTGATGAGAGCTACACTTGACATAGCATAGCTCTGTAGCTCGCAGCTTTAACTGCTTTGGTGGCTGACACAGAGTGGGATCAATGGATTAGTTTCCATGAGATGGGTGTTCTTGGGGGCCGTAGGCGTGCCTGTACATCCTAAGAGCGGGATTACGGCAAGGCAGATAGGAGGTCTCTGGTCCAACGGGCGTCTTCCGGCCCATCTCATGGCTCAAGATGGTGACAAATGGAGAACACTGCCAGCAGAGTGCACTCACATCTCCAACTCAATCACACTGAGTCAACACTGGAAGTCATTCTGTCAATCAGGCTTTCCCATTTATGCAAACACGAGCAAATCGCCAAACACCAGCATACACAGTCACGGCGTTATTTGCCTAGTTTTACGTCAGGGTTTCATGCGTTCTTTCATTTCTGGAATATTACTTTTGTTTTGTGTGCGGGTCTGTGTGCATCTACAAAATACTGTCAATCTATTCAGCTTTGCTGTGTTTCTATTATGATGTTAGGACTGACAAAAAAAATCTCTGTGATGGAAGATCAGTCATATTCCTTACAGCTACAGTCTCTATCAAACTGAAATGACGAGGAGACTTTTAGAAATATGAGGTATTGTGAGGGGGGGGGGGGCACGTGTTTTTTTCATTTTTCCATCACATCCGTTATCTTGTCAGAGTTTTCAGATTATGTCATTATCCTGAAATGAACACAGACAATTTTTTTAACAAGATGGTGGTTAGATTTTTCTCTGACAGTGCCTGAAAGGGGTGTTTCACCATCTAAGATATTTATAGTACAGAGGGGAGCTGTGTTCTTTTGTAGCCTGTGCAAGGGAAACCCAAAGCCCGGAAGATGATTTATGGCTTTAATAAACATTGGTACAAAACCAAAAGGAAAACTGGGGGACAATGACATTAAGCAAAATTGCATATTCTTCACACATGCATGTGCATGCATTCATGCGCACAAAATACCTGTGCACATAAATGTAAGCATCTATTCGCAATTAGATCTCACCTCCACATGTTAGTATAGTCTTATTAATGATTCCTGCGTTCAATGTGATCACAGCAACTGGGAAAGCACCGGTGACAGCAGATGTAAGCGGCGCAGAGTCTTTCCCCCCTTCTTTGCATGTCTTCAAAGTGGTGGTCGGGACTTCCAATTCCCCTGTCTCCGTAGCAGAGTATGAATAATGCAGCAGTGTGGGGTTGCCTGGCTGACAGAATGACTTGATAAAAACAGCTGGGTGAGACTGTGGGAGATGTCACCACACTGAAAAAGGACTGCAGCGGCTAAATATATACGCACTGACAAAGTCCACTGAGCCGTTCCCATACATTGGTAGTTACATGTATAGTCCTGGTACATTTAATGTGTGCTCTTGTGTTGACACAGTATTTTTCACATCTGTGCCAAGGCACACACTTGAAATGAGCTCCAGGATGTGGTGCATCACTAGCACCATACACAGCAGGTTTAAACAATGAGAGTATTACACAAGGAGAAAGGGCACAGGAAACAATATCAGCATATTCAGCTATTAGGAAAGAGATCCATTGTAGTCACCATTTACAGTGGCATCATGAATGAACAAGAGGAAAAAGGCTTTCAAAAGTTTTTACTATAATGACAGCTAAATACTTTGTAATGTTAAAGTATTTGAACCTAACATCTAGTCTAAATATTAATAATATTGCAAATGCCTCTCGGTGCAGGAATGTGTAGCAACTAATCTGTTACTTAAAATGATCATCTTCATGATTGCTGTTTTCAGCTCTGGTTGCTGAGCTGAGGTTGGCATTTACTCAGCTTCATCATCACTCTGGATTCTTCGCTAGCTTTGTGTTAGCATCCTGGCTATGCAGATGTTTGCAAAGAGCTGAAGTTCTGTTACCAGTGCAATTTAGTTGTTTCAGTCCTGGATGCAATTTGCACTTTACCATTGCACTCTTTGTTATTTTATGGAATAAAAATACAGATCTCCTGTATCGCTGTACTATACCATGATTTTCATCTTCCTGCACACAAACTAAAAACATCCGATTGTTAAAGATGTGCACAGGAAGAAAAAATAGGATTATTTGGTGATTTTTTTCTTTGTTCAGATAACTGAAGATGCTTTGTATCATAAGTAACATCATAATTGTAAGTGAAATGTAGCACGTTACACAACTGTAATGTGATTGAAGAGCTGTTTACATGTTAGCTTTAAAAACCTGATTAACAAAGTAAAAGAAATCTTTTTTCCACTCTATATGACCGTTGATTTTGAGGTTTTGCAGACATGTGACCCAGATGTCTTGTGCTCTATTTTAGGATCTATATGGTGACAACGTAGATAAAGTGAATAAGACCACAGAAGCAGGCCTAGAGATAAGGAGTTAATCACTTGTGATAAGGGGGGAAATAAGCATTCCCCACTTACCTGTGAGTAGTTACAGAGTGTTGGTGGTAGTTGCTTAAAAAGTTATTTCTTAAACCCCAGTGACACAAGCCTACAGATAGCCTACAGCTTTTTGACCTCCTACCAAGCACATGTCGCTAGGGAACAATGTGCATTAACCAATCGTTTGGCAGAAACATCCTTGTGATTGCTCTGGTGGCTAGCACACTGCAGCAATTGTAGTTTAATGGAAATGATTGGGCTGTCTATAAACACTGTCCATGAGGCGTCCTACATGAACGAAGTGAAGAGTCTGGCATCATGGTGCCAGGATAACCACCTCCAGCTGAACGTCGGCAAGACCAAGGAGCTGGTGGTGGACTTCAGAAGGAGTCAGCACAGAGACTACAAGCCCATTATCATCAATGGAGCTCCAGTGGAGAGGGTGCAGTCCTTCAAGTAACTTGAATGTTGAATGATGTTTGTGTAAAGTTGGTCAGAAGGTTCCTTTGTGAGTGCGCATGCGCCATTAGCGTGCTGCCTGCTGTAACCCCTAATTTCCCTCGGGATGAATAAAGTATTCTGATTCTGATTCTGATTGGTGTCCACATCTCCTCAGACCTGACATGGGCTGCCCGCATTCAGGTCCAGACCAAAAAGGCTAGGCAGCGCCTGTATCACCTACGACAACTGAGGAAGTTCAGGGTCTCTCCAAAGATCCTCAGGATTTTCTATACAGGCGCTGTGGAGAGCATCCTCACACAGAACAAGCTACATTGTAGCCACAGCTGCCCTGGGGCGCACTGACAGAGGCAAGGCTGCCGGACACAGGTGCCACCGGGCCCTCTGACCACCACCAGTAGGCAAACATGGGGTTAGTATCTTGCCCAAGGATATTTGGCATGCAGCTAGGATGCAGCCTGGGATCGAACCACCGACCTTCTGATTAGTGGCTGACCTGCTCTGCCACCTGAGCTACAGCCACCAATTTTAAATATGTTTATATTGTCTAGTCTGTAAAATAGTCAGATGTCTATTCTTATTAATGTACAGAATTCACCTGCTTGCTGCTACTACTGCACATTCACCTAATGTATATACTATATATATAATGTTCTTCCTCTACCCCCCCCATTTTTGCACATGTCAAGGAGCGTGTCAGATTACATTTCACTGTGTGTTATACTTGTATAACTGTGCATGTGACAAATATAGAACCTTGAACCTTGAACCTACTCTCTCAGCTGTAGAGAAACTGTGAAAAGTACAACACAAACTGGAAATACAGACCATTTTCCTTCAAAGTAAAAGTGGCTCCTTATGAAATACGCTGGCTGCAGCACTGAGGTATAACTTGCAAGTAGTTAGTGAGTATTTACACACAAACATGAAAATCTGCAGGCAACTGTGGCAATCAATCAGCAACCAAAGCAATCATTGGTTGTTGGTGCAGGACCTTCTTTGAATCCAGTTTCACACAACAGGAGCAACAAAACCTCCACAAAACACTGTTGAGAAAAACCTTGAAGTATAACTATATAAAAATGAACAAGTAGCTAAAATAAATAAGCAGGAAACAATGACACCAGGCTGTTGGGTGGATGGACCACAGAGACTGAACCTGAGGCTGACGTGTCAGATGTGAAGTCATTTAATGCATTGTTAATTATGATGATGCTGATTGAATTACACCGTATCGAAATCATGGTTTAATCATTGACTTGTTGACTTTCAAACTACTGTTGGACGATCAGGCTTGGAATATAGAAACATGTATTTGCATGCAATATTAAATTCAGTTCTATTTCTGATTCCCAGATGTCTTACCTTTGAGTTAGCTACTTATTACTAATGTGTTGCAGTTGTTGTATTTGTTTGTTCTCATTCTTAATGCACCTGGAATTTTCTGCGTCCTTGTCAAATTCACCTTACAAAAACATCAGCGTGTTGCATCATTAACATTATGGTAACGTAACAAGGACAAGAAATGGCAGAATGTTTATTTTGAAAGCAGAAACTGCTTTTCGCATTCTCACACATCCTTTGTTTTGGGCTAATAATGATAGCCTGTCTCTTCCTTACCAAACAGTCAGACTGTGTTGTGTACCTGGCTCTAACCCCCAAAGAAGCTTCAGACATCCTCATAAAGTGTTTGATATCATACTAACAATCAGGCAGAGTGGAGAGCACATAAAAATCTGTCACCCTCTTGAATAACTTAAGATATTTGTAATGGATGAAAAGAATGAGCCGTGAAAGGCATTTTCTCAAAGGTCAACCGTGTGTCATAAATCCATATTTTACTGAGCTACCTCAAGTGAAATATTTTCCGCAGACATTAAGTAAAATCTTGACGAACTTGATGAAATGAGCAGCAAGGTGACCTATACTACAAGCCTATTCTGGTGCTATTATTTATTCAGAGCAGCAGCTGTTTATAAATAGCAGAGCGTCACAACCTGTCACCCTTTTGTCATGGCAGCAATGATAAAAAAAGAAAACTTGTAAAGTTGAAGTTAGAAAAAGTAGATTACATTACCATGGTGATTCTAACTTTATTGATGTGCAGCCAGAAAGTTATTTCTGTTACATGGGTAACAATAAATCATTATAAGGCTTGGAAATAACTTTTTTTTTATTTCTATTCATGACACTACAATTTGTTAGACCACATTTGCCGATAAAGATGGTCATTTATCCATTAGAATAAATAGAATGTAATGCGGTTAGACTTGGAGAGCATACTTTGCATTTCCCACTCAGCTGCAATAGATGCCTCTTCGGGGATATAATTAGTATAAAAATCAACCTCCAGATTACTTTGGTGCAGCTTCTAGTCTCACATGGCTCTCCATTAGAAATGATGCTCAGTACGTGCAGATTATATTCATTCATCTCCGTGAATGCAATCTCCACATACCCAAAAGCAGCTAATAAAAAGCCACACATGGGTTTGGGGTATTTCTTAACCAAAAACTACAGGAAACTACATTAAGCTAAAGTGTTTTCATTGGTTATGTCATTTCTCAGTATCTTTGTACATGTGCCACATGATTTAATAAGCCCTAAAAGTCTATATTAAAGTGCCAAAACTTCAACTTTATTAAACTATGATGAAACTGGAGCAGAACTGTGCACGCACACATACTTGATTGGCTAATTTAATGTGTTAGGTAACATTAGAATTAAGAAGAAATAGGACAAACAACACTGCACTGCTGTGATTAAAATTAATTAAAACAAAGCTGGCTTCACTGTTCTCGTCTTCGCTGTGTAGGACAGCTGAGGTAAAGGCTTTCGTTCAGCCCCATTAAGAGGCTCAATGTCATGGTCCGGGTCTGTGGCTGGAATTTTCCATCTGGCTCCTGAGTCTACCTGGTATCCGCCCCTGGCCATCTTCTCCTCTGCAGTTCCACACACCTGGGGCTGATTGCAGGCAATCAAGCCAGAGTGATTTGAGCCTCACGCTGTCGTTCGTTCACCGCCAGTTTGTCATCAACTCACGTTGGCAGCCGGTTTGCATGTTTCAAGCTCTCTTTGTGATTTACCCTGCTAACCTTGTTTTCTTGTGCCACAATTCCTGAACTCACCTTGACTTAAACCTCAAGCTTAAGCTTTTCTCTTGGACTCAGGATACCTTACCCTCATTTTGTAAATCACTCTGTGCCTCACCTGCCTGCCCTCCTGCCACTGCACACCATCTGGAACCTCTGGATCTCAGGTCAGCCATTCCACACCGTTGACCTCACTCCAGATTTACATCACATCACTCCTCCCTCATCGCTTACTTCCTCCACCTGCAAGTAAGAAAAGTTGTACAATATGCTCACCATGTACAGAGCTCCTCTCCACTACCTCCCCAACTCAGTTTTCCTCTATCCTCAGTAGGGATGGGTACCGGTGTCTGACATAAACGGTAGTAACCAGACCGAAAAGCAGCGCACATTTCGGTGCTTTATTTCGGTGCTTTTTTTTTCCTGAGCTGTGATACACTTCTAGCCAATCATTTTACGTTTCCGAGGATAGTAGGCGGGTCCAGGTACGTACGTTCTTTTAGAGCAGAGCTACAGATTAAAAATGCCCAAGGCGAAGCGGTCAAAGTCTGGCTGTACTTCACAGCAAAAGATGCAAACTCAGCAGCCTGCAACAAGTGCTTTAAGCTGATACTGTCAAAGGAGGTAACACCTTGAATCTGATGAAACACCAGGCGACGCATAGCGGGTTTTTTTAAAGCCGAGAAATGCGCCGTATTTGATAGCTTGCTGCGAGACCTCACACCGAGCACATCTACTGCAGGTGTGGTGCCTGTTATCGGACCCGGAGTTAGCAACATACCCAAAAACTCGAAGAGGAGAGTCCTGGCCCCTAGCCCTGCCAGTGTAGCAGAAATGATGAGGATGATGATGGCAGCAGCAGCCGTTCTTCTCTGCGTGAGTAGCTTAATGTTGTTCGTGTGTAATTTACGTTGAGTAGGCTAACCACGTTATTACATTAATGCATGTAAGGTGAACTAGCAAACATCATCATAGCTACATGCGGCTGTCCTCTTGTTTGATGGCAGGTACTCCCTTCACCCTGGCCAAAAAGGCTAAAATGACCAAAGAAAAAGTGGAAAACAGTTAAACATGAGAGGTTTAGGACAAAGTTTGTGTTTTTTCCATTGTTTAAGCACTGCTTCCAGCCAAGAGTGATACCATATATGCCCCATAGCTGCAGAAAAGGCTGTTATCTTTTTACAAAAAACAGCTGAACATGAGAGGTTTTTGGACCAATTTTGTGTTCTCCATTCTTTAAGCACCGGTTTGAGCACCGTTTGAGCACTGGCACCGTTTCAAAAGTACCGATTTGGCACCGGTATCGGATAAAACCTAAACGATACCCATCCCTAATCCTCAGTGTCACTGCTTAACTGCCAAGCTCCAGGCTGCATCTCTGGCCCAATACCCCTGCCAATCCACGTCCACCTAGCCATGTTAGCTAGGCCTCGCCATATCAAGTTCTGTGTTTTGTTTACTTTGCCCTTGTCGCACTTTTGAAGTTTTGAGTTTAACAACTTCAACTTTCCGTTATCTCTTCTCTAGGTTCCTGCACTTGAGTCCAATTTTTGTACCGACCTTTCGGTCTTGTGGCACTCAACTCATCCTTTAAGTACTTGAACTTTGCATAACTCAGTTTTCTTCTTCTGTATCCACAAACAGATATTGAGATGTTAGAAATATAGATTTGTTTCTCATTTGGACCTTGTATGCTAACTACTGTTATTCTGAATTATATTAAAGCAGAGCAGTCACCGTTTGTGCATTGAGGGGACAAACCAAGTGATACTGACACCCACTGCCAATATTTGCAACACATGATTGTTATGTTCACAGAAACGTGACTTGTGACTTCTAAATGAATGGAGTGACTCTCTACTTAATTCAATATTTCAAAATATACACGAATCTCATCAAAATTGGAAGTCATCAACAAAAACAAGAAATACTTTGCATCACATCCTCTTGAGGGTCACTGTGTACAATTATCCAAAGATCAAACCATAATTACTGTGAATAGAAGATGAATAAAAAAGCTAATAAACAGCACACAGACTTCAGAAAATGTAATATACCGACTCTGCCATTGCACAGCAAAAACATCTCGTCCATCTTTATCAAGTTCCCAGCTGTCAGTGGGCACTGAACAGGTCACCAGCCTGTTGCAGGGCTAACACATCGAGACAGACAACCATTCACACTCACATTCACACCTATAGCTAATTTTGAATCACCAGTTAACCTAACATGCATGTCTTTGGCCTGCGGGGAGAAGAAGGGAGAACATGCAAACTCCACTATGTATTCAACACGAACAAGAGATGCACAAAGAAAAAAACAAAAAACATAATGAGAAGAGCAGACAGTGGCTGCAGTGGACACTTTTCAACACTTGGTTTCACCAGTTTCACTTGAGCTCTTTCTCTACAGCTGCCAAGGACCAGAAATGGCACAAGTAGCCCACAGACCAGTTTGTGACACTGTAAACAGGTACAACATGTAGACAGTCTGCAAAGCTGTCTGTAGGCTGTGCGTAGGATACAGCAGAACAATGTTGGAGCCCTCTAACCACTGCATCGCTCTGCCTCCTGTGGAACACATGAAACAAAATATAAAACTCACATTTCACCTGAATTAAAAACTGTACGTGTGTCCCTCAGAACTGTCTTATCAAAATTGCTTGTCAACTGCTATAGACCACGCATGTCAATCAAATATGTACTTAATTATGGACATATTTTTAAAATGAACACCAGCACACTAAGGAGCAGATTTACACGATGACTCTTTGAAAACGATTAACTTGAATGGAGGTCCACTGGAGCCTAGAGTTATATTTCACTTTAAAGTATTACACGTTGGTTTTGTCATTTGCTTGGGTTCATCTCATCATTATTACCCCACTCTTCTAAATAAATGGAGTATTGAATTACTTGGAATTGTGACACCTGGTCAATACCCACTCTGTTGATCCACTATTAAACAAACACACATGCATTGTTGCTCTGTGTGTGCATCCCCAGCTTTAGCACAGCAGGTGCCATCATAATGGCCTCACAGAGTTTGTAGTAATCTGGACTGAGCTAAAAAGAAATACTTGCTTGCAGCACTATGGATTCAGCCTGTAAGTATAATCCCAACAAGCAGTCGGTAATGAACTGCGACAAAGTAGAAGTGTAAAGCATTGGCTAACATGACTAGCACTCTTTGGTCCCATTTTCTTGGTTGCATAATCCTCTCTACTTTTTACCACAGTATGTTGAGTAAAGCTACATTCCCAGAGTCACTCTTTTGTTACATATTAATTCAATATTTGTATATTCATATTTTATATACATCAAACTGCTAATGCGTGATGTTCTCTGGTTAAAACCCATTCATGATGGTTCACATGTTAACGCTCACCTGCAGGCACTCCCTGAGCTTTCTATTTATTTCCGCCACCACCTCTCACTATATGGTGCACCATTTGTTTTATAGCAACATCTCAATTATTCAGGAGTCAGCCAAATCCATATGTGCTTCTGTGTACGTGTCCCTACATTTTGCTTGCATGTGCGTATACTGCTGTGTGGGTGAGCCTGTGTGAAGGAAGATGCGATATGCGTGTGGGAGAAAGTGAATAGTGAGGGTACGCTGAGGTTACATTCCCATTCTTGGCCGGGCACTTTCAGTAAAAAATTCATTCGACTCTTGGACTTATTTTTCCCCATGTATGAGAAACAGACTTGGACCTCATCTGGCCCCTGTGCGAGAAAACACTATGTGCTGTAAAATCATGCCTCCTATTACAGCACTCTCCCTTTCACCGTGAACATGAATCTTTTGCAGGATTTCAAACAACTGGCAGAGAGCTGGGAACATAAAACGGCACACAGCACTGTGAGCCTGCAGCAGGTGAGAGTGAAGAATATCAGACCAGAAGGATGCCAGCGTGAATCCCTGAACTAGTTAGCGAGGTCTGTGAGGAAAACTGAAATAATACTTTTTTCCCCTCTCCTTAACTGCCTTGAGCCATTGTGAAAGTTGTGCAGTTGCTCCTTACTCTCAGAAAATAAAGTACCTTATTGTAACTTTAGGGCTACAATTGCTTGTCACTGGGGGAGTACCATCTGGTGCTGGCATTATACCTTTGACAGGAGGTGCTTATCTTTGCCCCTGTGGACAATGTTTAACTTTAATGTAATAGTGCAAAAATGGACCATTTCAACCCAGGTGCAAAACTGGGTGCAAGTGTACCCATTAATTCATTATCTATCTCACATTTCCACCTGCAGCCGACTTACAGTGGATATATGAAATATATTGGAGTCCTGAGAAATGTATCCACAAAGACTCCAAACACTGTGACTGGCCGGTTCAGTACCGTCATTTCCCTCTATGCATCTTTGCTACTTGTTATACAATCATACTTGAAGCGACAAACTCCACTGCCATCTAAAAAAAACTGGCAATGACTTGGCCACTTGTTTAGACTATGTCGTACACTTTACATAGATTCAACGAGGAAGTGCAAATGAAACCACAGAATCACAATTTAGGAACTCCGAAAAGAAATAAATAGTGCAAAAATATACCTTTTACTGCTTTCCATTATATTTATTAAAATAAATATTGAAGCTGCATAATGATCGCTTCCTCATCTTTGCACTTCCTTGCAAATAAATAAATCGTTGTGCTGCCTTTCAGGTCAAGACTGGAGCCGATCCCAAAGGGCAAGAGGCAGGGCATAAGTACCGATCCACTCAAAAATGTTGCAATAGTTTTGAAGAAAACGAAATATCTTGGATGTGCATGTGAATGGGAGCAAAAAGAGACCATTAAATAAAACATATATTCAATTCAATTTCCTTAAACAATGGTGGCTTTTGGCTTTACTTTCAATAATAGTGGAAAGAACTCAGTTTATGTTTCATAGCATTTGCATACCAGAAGAGATAATACTACATTATTATACTTATACAGCAGTTATCGCTTCATATTTCAGCCATGTTTGTTGCAATCACTCATCTCCTAAACAACTTTATCAGCGCTGTTATTTTATTTTTAATAGTAAGACTTTCGCAATTCCCATTTGCTCGAGTATAGCGTCATTCATGCTCTGCTTAATCTTCAGGAACAGGATGTGCAGTAGATCTCAGTGCTTGCATACGTGTCTACCAACTGCTTTGTCAGTTATTTCACCCATGTGCTATTTATGGGCTAAAATGCTTTGTCTTCAAATATGCATGATGTGTCTATAAAGGGTTTAATGTGTCATCGCCTCTGTTTGAGTGGCAGAATTGTGTTACAGCGGGCCACAATGGGCAAGAAAACACAAATAGTGCAAGATAAGAGTGAGGTCTGTGTGTCAGGGTCTTGGTTTATTTCTGGAGGGAGTGTTTGGTTTGTGTGCTCCACATGATACACTGGGACCTCATGACGCTAAAAGTGCAGATGTTTTCTGCAGTGGTCTGAAAGGTTGAAGAGCACAAGGAACGTGAACCGAACTATCAGGGTCACTCAGTGGGAGGTTTGCTTGTGGAAATGATATTAAATACAGAGCTGTGGGTGTTTTAATGCATCCTAAAATCTAGTCTTAGAACATAATGTTTCATAAATCCTACTGTGGTCTCTGTTTTTCTCCAAAGAAAAGGACATTAAGAGTATAGGGAGATCCTTGCCTTCATGTTTTTAAATTGACTTTTGAGCTTTAGGAAGGGATTTGTATCATTCTCACTGTGGTCTCCATGTTACAGTGCATGACAGAAACAGAAATTCATGGACTTTCAGTAACAAAACACATGTTATGATGACATATTCTTGCATTTTCCATTTTTCCCCTGCCATTTTCATTTAGGGGAAGAAAATTACTACATATTCGTTAGTTTGATTTACTGTCCTATCACGGCTTAATGGTGAAGCAATATTTTAAAATCTCATAATCTAGAAAAAAACAAATATAGCACATAAAAAGCAGCTGTGATCTTTCTATTTATGAGTGTCCCTGTTTTTCATAGAGACCATTTCCTCTACTTGTTTTCTTAGCCAATATTTTTTGGACCATGGAAGACAATCTATAATATGGATCATTATGTATACTTTTCGCTCTTCTAGCAGCATAAACAGCAAATGATTGGTTTAAATATATAAATCAATTTGCACTAGCTGCAACAAAAATGATAACCAATTTTTTTAAAAAATGAATAAACACCCACATGTTAGAAGTGAAAGAGCTGTCAAAAAATAAAGTCCACTCCCACTTGACCATGAGAAAAGTTTTCACAGCACATGTAGCAATGATTTAGTAAGATTTAGATCTGTTGCAAGTGCTGTGCAATGACCACTTACCATCACTTGAGATGCTAAATTCAATTTAACATCTCCTGGATTTCCACTCTACTGTAAAGCTGTTCTCACTTCCTCAGCAATAATAACTCCTTGCTGGGTGCAGTTAACTCACACCCACCTACAGTATGTATTATTATTTTCTGATTTTGCCACATACAGTATGGGAGACTCACTCAAAGAGTGTCAAAGCAAAACCATCAAGTATGTAATCTAACCTATCACCATTTATCATTTCATTTGTAGATTTGGATATGAATTTGATTTTTTCTTAAAACAAAACAAAAAAACAAAAAACAAAACATTCATTTTTTGGAGGATATATGTTTCATCAGAATAGTGTCATGCCATCTGAGTTGTCAGATTTAATTTTCACGTTGTTAACCTAGACAACAGTACAGTCATATGTCAGTATGATAATCTGAAAGTGGTCCAGGGAGAGAGTCAGAGGAAGTAATGACTTCCCTTTCCTGTTTTTCTTCATCTGTAAACACGAGCAGCAAGCTGCACTACAACGTTCTGCTTCATGTCTCTGTGTAGGTGTATAGGACACTGAGGGCTTGTGAGTCATCCAAAAGTGCATCTGAGAAGTCTGACCAGGTTTCTCTTCTATCCATCCAGAGGCTCCATCTGTGGACCTCATGGGCCAGTTGCTGGCCTCTCTCACGCTCCTTCAGCCCAAGCTGCTTGGGCACAATGCACCAGTCGTTATCCTTCCCCTGCCAGCTCAGCCACCCTGGCCATCTCCTCCTCTCACTTCTATGAGCTTCAGCCTTTCAGCTTGTTTGCCTGACTTCCTGCATGCCTGTCTGGAGCCAGAGAGTGGAAACTCAGTTATGGACAGACATCAGTTAACTTCCTAGCCAGCCCACGCAAACCCAGCCCACGCAGTACAAACAATCGGAGGGCAACACGCACCTGTCTAACTCTGTGCCCTACAGAGCATGCGAATGGCACTGTACAATGCAAAATGAAGGAAAAAGCACAGTCTGTGCTGAATCAAGCAGGTAATTGGGAATAAGGAGATTTTTTTAAGCTTTGCACATATCACATTATACTGTGAATGCTCTGTGGCATTGCTTTGGGTTGTGTACTCATTAAAACTAAAAATAAACCGGACCAACAAATTTAAAAACTACATCACATGTGTATTTGACTGTTTATTAAAGATAAGCATAGGCATGATTTCCTGTTAAATTAGGTTTCCAAAATCTGTCTCAAACAAATAATGAAGGCAATATATGACTCGATTTTAGTTTGCCACAGACCGAAAGAAGTGATGTTAATATGCTACAGTAAGTACTTTTGAAATACGGAAAAACCAGTTAACTTTGTATGCCATTGTCAAAAGATGAGTACGCCTCAGTATTGAGCCATCATTATCAGTATTCACATTCTTAAATATGATCAAAAGTGACTGATACTTATACTGCCATTCTCTATTCAAGAAATGTTTCCACAAGCAGAGGAATAAAAACGATCCTTAGAGTATTTGTATGTGTATTACTAGATATCTCCTCAAATGCTAACCTTCAGCTTTTTTAGTAAAAACAGGCTATTGGCTTGAATTATTAGTTCAAGAACAGAAAACTACTCAGTGGGTTTTGTCAGATGAGGGAGATTATGGACTTACTATGAATCATTCCTGAGTGTGGTGTTGCCTTTCATCTGCATGGCTCCTTGCTTACGTCTGTTGATTGCTGTGACTTATCACTCATTCTGTATTGACATTTGATTTCACTTTGTAATTCATTCTCAAGCTGCCATTCTTAAATTACTCTTCAAAGATGCAAAAATTGATTGCTTGATTTGAATTAAGCAGCAGGATTTGATTTCTTCCCAGTCAAACATAGCTGCGCAGTTGCCAATTAAAGATCCCACTTTACCCTTGTGCGTTTGCTCGACCCATTGATTTCGAATGCATACTGATTGGTCAGCAAGGCCAGGTTCAAAATCGATAAGAAAATTATATCAGAGGCCGTATCTGATGATTTGTAAGCTTGATCTTAGCTTTGCTCGTGTCCTGTAAGTGCAAATTTAAATTTTATTTTATGTGTTCGTCACTCAGGGGGTTAACTCTTCATCAGTGGTGATCTTTTTTAGGGGAGACGGAGTAGAATGGTGTGGCCTGTTTTAGATGTTTTAATAATTCATCAGTGACATGTTCCCAGGAAATGAGTCTTTTTTAATATATTCCTAATGGCCCACTAAAGGTTATGTCTATCAGATGGCTCTAACTGGAGACACGCTGGCATTTTAATCAGTAGAAAAGAAGCCAGACTTTGGGTTTTTCCCCTAAATGAAATTCTATGCACTATTGATTATATAGAAAATGTTACTTCTGTCTTGAGCGAAAACCAGCAGTCACTATGGTTACGTGGGAGATAGAAAGAAAAATTGTATCATGCACACAATTTAGCCTGATTCTATTTCAGGTGCCTTCTTTCTATGGAGAAATGCATTAGGGTTAGGAAACATGCACGTTTCTTAACCCTAAGTGGCTTCTTCAAAATTGAAATTCTACTCTTCAGAGTTTGTTGTAGTTGGAAATTCTTGAAGTGTTAAACAATTAAAATATACACAGTAAGATTCTTTATTTGTCATTGTGGAAAGATATAGCAAAATTCTGTTTGGTGACTATCAACCCGTGGTAAGGGATGAACCATAAAAATAGCAATAGAAGAACCGGCAGTTAGTGCTCAAACAGATAGATATTGATCTTCAGGGTGCTGCGCAAACCAGTGACAAAGAGATAAAATAGCAGGATGAAATCAAGATAATACTTGCAGCTAATGAATGTTATCACACGTGAGCTAATACAAAAGAATCCTAACATCCTAACAAAGATGCCAAATCTGCATTTTAAGAATTTATACTAATGTGCAAATACAGATACATTTTGAGAGAACCATAATCCAAACTACAAAACATTTGCTGTACTTCATTTTGTTTGATCACAGTATATTCATTGCCTGGATGCAAAATCGTATCTGTTTACCTGCTATTCAGACCGAGTTGTGAGCCCACAGATGTTGACTTCCTGATCAGAATGATAAAATTGTTTGTATTTTCTCTCTAAGATTTTAAAGGCGTTCAAATTAAGGAGGTGACCTACAAAACAGAGGAAACAGAGCTACAGATGAACATAATACATTACTTCCAAAATGTTAGTGGCAAAAATAAAGTGGCTGTATTCAAGTGTCTTTCTAGAGGACAGACTAGCCACACAAGCACAGGCACATTTTTTTGTAAATGGATATTCATTTGTGTACTTTTCCCAGTCTATTGTAATTGTCAGCAAACTCCCACATATCCATTTCTTGGCATTTGACATTCAAGCGGAAGTCCCCGTATATTTTTTTGCAGGTAATGAAGGTGCTTATTATTTCCCAGGACTCTCCAATCTCCACTATTACTGCCATTGCCATCATGATCGAAATTGTGCTAACTAATGTGACAAAACCCCAAACTTCTCATGCTCTCATTACTAAAACTGTGTTTGTGTACTGTGTCTGCAGGTAGATGTGCTGATGGAGTTGCCAAAGTCAATAGGGTACATTAATTTGCAATGTGCTCAGCACCCTCAGGACTGTGATAATGTCAGACTCCGGGGTAACATGGTACGATGAATCGAGGAATGATGGTGGTGATGAAAAATACATAGGAACCTTGTAAAGAATGACCTCTGTGAGACAAATCTCTTGTTTGTGACAATTTCTGCATCTTGGGGATGCTGAATCTGAGGGGAAACACCTCATTTGATCATCGTTAGTTTTTAATGATAAGACAGGTCTGAATTATGCTGAAGAGTTAGTTTTTAATAGACGTGCCGTTCTGGAGTTAGCTACTACATGCTGTAAGAAGAAAGAAAATGAATGCATTTTGTGTTAAGGAGAGCTTCTTTTTGTAGGGTAGAGTTCAAAGTCAAGAGAAATCTCAGCTACAAAGCAACGAGTGTGACCAGGGGACAGATGAGGACTCAAGTGTTATTAAGCTCTTTCACCATCTGCTTTTTCCAGACGGGTTAAACCAGAGGCATATGGAGCAAGATGTGAGGATGATGCTGTATCTGAATTGTTAATGCTAGCCTGCTATGTCAGCTTGTGCCCACGACACCACTTTGAATGCACTGCTTTATGGCAGATTGACAAATTAAACCATGAAGCTTAAATATTTTGACCCACAAAAAATAAGTGGCTTAAGAAAAAAAAATTGCTGGGAGAAATAGCTGAGGGGAGATTTAATCGAAAGCAGCAATGGGATGTTGAGAGGTCATGTGAACTAAGACTTCTTTTCGCATGAGCCGCTCTAACATGGAGAAAGGACCTCATCTGACCAGCCCATTTCTTCATACAGTGACTAATCATGGATGAAAACCTTTTTTTTCCACCAGTGAATTGTTTCCACCTCTCCTCCTGTCATATATTCAAATATTAATACGCATATCCCACCCCCACCTTGTGTTACCAAACTGAATGTAGAGTATAGAGAAACATGTGTCATACTGAGAGAAAATGCTCTATTATTTTTCAGAAGCTACCTCAAGGGTAAACAAGTATATGATAAACAAAAAGACAGCTGAATAGTTTTCATGATGACTATTGTTTTGTTGACGCTAACGCTATGGTTTTTTAAAAGAATAGTCCATTACTTTCACATTTAAATGACCTTGTTAGTTCATTTTACTTTTGCACAGGTTTATTGCTACTTACTGGCATTTCCATCCTAATTAGCCGAGCTCCAATCTGTGTTTATATCTCCTTATTGTTCAGCACTTTAAAGTAGTGGTGCTGAAAATATGTTCTTCTAAAAATGTGGCTATAAGCTTACTGTGCAATAAGAGGGTTCAAGTTAACAGGGACAACAGAAATGTTCTCCAAGATGAACTGCTCTTTTTAAGGGATACCTTAACAATCACTGCAGCAACTAGGAACAATAAATGTGAATTCATTAACTCTGATTGGTCGTCCTTGAAACTGAGCATGAACTCTGGAAGCATAAAAAGCTCGGACAACTCTCCCGCACTCCCTCTGATGCTCACCTGGCTGACACCCCTCCTGGAATCACAGCTGTCTTTTGCACCAAGAAGAATTCATTCCCCTCACTCGCCATCAAAATACTTACCTTGATCCCACCGCTCTTATTCAGCAGATTAATCCAGCTTTTCCTCTCTTTCAATGAAATCTCCTGTGACATTCGCTCCCTGCAGAAACCTGTCCCTTTAGATTCCTGAGTTCAATAAAACCTTTGTTCTAACACTTGCCCATCATGTCTGCATTTGGGTCCAAACCTTGGTATTGGCCTTCTCAACCCTTGAAAACATAATGATTCATGAAAAGTCACTTGTTGAGTCACAAACATTCAACATAACTGTGAGCGTGCTTGTAATGCTGCCATTTTGATGTATGACATAGTGGTAAAAGGTCTTATATTTAGCGCCATTAAAATGGAAATGGTTTGCAGTATTCATGCTGCTATTATTCCAACAGTCTGGATTGTAGAATGTTAATAAAATGTTGAATTATTAATGCTGCAATCACCTCCTATGTCAACAGCTTCAGTATAAGTTGATGTACTTTTAAATATCTAAAAAATGCAAGGCAGCGTGGCATACTAAGGATTACCCAGGCTGATATCATAATGTGGTACTGTCACTTTCAGCTATTGTTATTCAGATGTGAACAGGAGGTCAAATTGAGGGGAGACAGAAAAACCTGCTTTGCAAAATTGATGATGGGCACCCTAAAATGAACAATAACACAGATCTCTCCGTCACTGCTGTCTATATTTCAACAAATTGCCCACTGGCAAGTCGACTGTCTACTTTTTGACACAGAGCTAACTTGTTTTGAGAGGATGGCAATATTGAAACATAAGAGGAGAGCAGAGGGTAGACCAACAGACAATTTTCTGAGTATACAGTGAGACGGCGAGGCAGATCTGTCTTAATTTAAAGGTTGTCTCAACCAGTGATTGTGTCTGGAGGGGCAGGCCTGAACTCATGCTGAATAAAGGTTATAGTGTCTGCTCTCCTCGTGGGAGGAGTGGATAAAAGGTAAGTCTTGTTGGAGGTCTCAGGGCTAGTGGAATCATAACTGTGGGCTGGGCTCTCCCTTTAACTGTGCTGGTAACATGATAAAGGTTTTTTCCCCCATTTCCCATTAGCCTTCAAGTTCAGCTGGGAGCCTTGTTTTATTTCCTGACAACGCCAGATTTTTGATGTTTCTATTTTTGTGTGTCAGTCTTTCAGAAACATATTTTTATATTTTGTATCCCATGTTGCTAAAATTTTGATTAAAAAACAATAATAATAAAGGTAATACGATGGCATATGCTGCTTGTCCAGATTGCATACAGTACAGAGGTGAAATTACTAGCATTCAGCAACCATCACATTTTTATCATGCATTGCATCTAATGGTTTAGCTATCCATTTAAAATATGAGGGGGAAGGCATTTTGAAAACAAAGCTAAATAAATTCTAGAGTGCAATACAAAATCAACAGCAACTACAGCCTCAATAATAAACAGAGTTTATGAAATGGGAACATTATATTTAAAATCTAGAACCTGTGTTCGTACATTACATGACATAAGAGCAGCCTACTTAATTAAGAGCCATGCAGTGTATTATAAAGTCAATAAACCTGACTATGAGCAAGCACTTTGGCAACAGTGGGAAGGAAAAAGTCTTACAGGAAGAAATCTTCAGCAGAACCAGGCTCAGAGGGGTGATCATCTGCCTTGACCAGTTGGGGGTGAGGGGAGGTAGATGCCATAGAACAGTAGACTTGAATTAGATTTTGATTTAAAGTGAATCTGCATTTCAAATCTGCAGCATAATTAGAAGGATCGTTGGCTTTTCTTACAAATATTTGTATTTGTTAACATTTAAACATTTTTGAACATTAGTGACATTAAACTAATTGCATTGCTTTGTACTCTGGGAAATCTTAAAAGGCATTTTTTTCTCTAATTTCTAATTATTATGATTTATTGACAAGTAAACAAAACTGATTGAAAAAATTATCAAAGTTTTAATTACTAATGAAAAACAATTTCAGTTGAATCCCACTGAATTTCCACTATGTTCCCTCTTTTAAGCATTTAAAAGAAGTAGATGACTAAAACTTGTTGATAAAGACACTTCATCTTGTCCTTAGTGAGCTTATCTGTAGAGTGGGTACTGTGGAAAAAATCTCATGTCTCGTGTTTTTCAACTGTGTTGAAGTAGAAAAAAGTTTTGTTTTTGAACAACTTTTGTGTTGAAATGTTTAGTCAGTATTAGACTCATTACGTTGGGATGTATATTTCAAGGGCTTCAAGAAAAAAAAAAAACAATGACTCAAATGTTAGTGACAGGAAAAATATAAAAAACCTCTATATACGACTGTATATTGTAAAATAACACATTTAACTTGATTTACATACACTTTCATTCATTTTTACAAATTCTAGTGTTACATTATTATGCTTCCCCAAAATAATATTGTGAAATAATTTTCCCAAAATTCCAAAACAAAAATATACATATTGTGTGAACCAAAATAATGAACATCTCAAAGTCACCCGTCTTTCTTTCAGATGTTTATATACCACTGGCTAATCTGCTTTGAGCTTAATACACAGGGATTTCTCCGTGCTGCAAAAGGTGTGTGTGATTGTGCACTGCAGCAGTGAAATAATGACTCATCGCTCCGTTTGCTGCCAGCCATCAGACACGTTGGCACACTGGTCAGACCGAGTCCTCGGGATAGAAGGCATGTTCGTCTATTCACCTTGGAATCTAGTTTTTATCTTGAAAATTTGGACATGGAGAATGCCTCGAACGTAATCCCCCAGACTCATCAGCTACACTAATCTAATGAGCATGTTAATTCACCACTAATGTTAGAGTAAACATGACAAAGGCCATGTTTCCATTAGCTAATTAATGGGCTTCCTCATTACGTTACTCAAGAAGGTAATGCATGTTTGGCCTCATATCAACACCAAGCTTTAGTTTCTATAACCATAAGGAGGAATCAAAGTATTTCACAGAATTATTGGTGTAAACAAAGCAATATCTGTTAATGTTCCAAACATTTAGCATAAAGTATTATTTTGGGACATTGCTATGTTTGTCAAGCATGTTAATCTGATTATCACATTCATAATCAGCTTTGTTTGTGCTAAGCGCTTCATTTATTAGCATATCTGCTTCCCTACCATGCAGTGCAACTGTGAATTGTTGAACATATATAAAATGTATAGTGTGGTCCACAGTAGTTTTCACCAGATGGTTTTAAAAATAAGTATTTCTTGTCATTTCTCATTGTAGGAAGATAGGCCTTCTACTTTTTTGGCTTCCAGTTTTTCAGCCCACCTTCTTGATAAGCCATAAATGCTCATCATAGAGTGCTTCTTGTCTGGCATAACATGACCCCACACACCTACTGTAGTTACATTCGTTTATGAAAATCCTTTTTCCTAATAGTTTTATGTAAAAACAACAACAACACGTTTTATGATGTAGATATACGAATAAGTACTTCAATGAACCTCAAATACACTTACATAAACCGACTCTTACATAAAGTACTATAAAACACATAGTAATGTCTTCAGGCTTCTAAACTGAAGGTACTCAGTTTCAAGTTCTGACATTTGCACATCAAACAAATCAGTGCTTTCTGTGCTTGAAATGGCTTACACAAATGACAAACATGGCAACTTTAAAGAACAATTTAGCAATGAAAATCATAGTCTCTCTCTCTCTTTCTCTCTGTGAGTGTTTATTTCAAACACCAGTAGCGTGTTGCACAGGACAACCCACGGCGCCTGGGATACAGCAGTTAGACAATATCGATATGTATCTAGGCTCTATTGCTGGGATGAGACAAGAAAAGGTCAGAGGAGTGAGCTCCATAGTGATATGGTCAATGATTTATAGAGACCACATATTACACACACGCACGCACGTGCACAGACATGTATAGGTGTGAACTTAATAATACACATGCACTCCTATATCTGTGTGCATGCATATGTAATATGTGGCGTGAGGTCTCCCATACCAAATCAGGACACATATTCAAATGTTGAAATGTTGAAATGCAAAATTATATCATTATATGAGACACTGGAATACGACAGTAAGATTGATACACCCTTGCATTCATAAACATACAAGAAGAAAAACATTGGCTTTTTTTGACATATCTGGAAAAGAAACATTTGATCCTGTTTGAAATACTGCCTATTATGTGATAGGAATGTGAGACACTCAAACAAATGAAACATAAGATTGACATTTTGTTGTCATTTCATGTTTTATTATTTATATAAACAAAATAAGGTCTTGCATGTAAAAAAATAACTACACCTCTACCTTTATCATACCTTCAAATCTCCTGCTAAGGGAGTGACAGATGAAACCTGTATTATTTAAACCTCTGAAAATTTGTCTTGTGATATCTTTCCTTTTGAAGTGTATGTTGTCATCATCTTAAGCTCAAGAGTGTTCTAAAGCCTTCAGCAAAAACAAGAGAGATGGGGATGATTACTATATGAGATTTCATTTCAAGTTCTTCAAATTGTTTTAAACAAGTAATTTCAGTGCAAGGACAATAATGCAACATGGTGAACACCCCAAAGTTTGTCCAAGGCTGGGTGGTGACGCTCCAATTCAGTCTAAGAACCCCATAATATGTACATCTAGTTTCAAATGTAGGTGCAGATCCACCCTAGGGATGAACTATCCCATGTGTGCAAATCTTTTGGCAAAAATTTAAAAATGAAAATTCAACAAACTAATTTTTATTTATTCTGACCTTTGTTGTCTCTATTAGAATTTGATAAAATGATCAAAAAAGTGTTGCATAATCAGACATAATGTGATCCATGCAAACACTACATACTATTAACACCAAATACAGAGTGAGCATCAAAGCCATGTTTTATAATAAAAACAATTAGTCTTTTTTCTGCAAATATTTGTGTCAGTTTTTTTTTCTGTATTGCTTCACTGACACTGATCCATAAGCATTACATCTGTACATCCATTCATTTTCTTCCATGGATCCATATCAGGGTCAAACGGGGGCTTATCTCAAACAGGGGACACCCTAGAAAGATCACCAGTAGACTGGTGATATGGAAATAATACTGGAAATAATAATTAATCTTACGAGGAATTGGCCTTCTTTGGTGTTGTTTCACCAGAGTTACAGCAGACTAAAGTAAGAATAAATACAACCTCCCATAAGATAATCATCTGTCGCTGATGAGGGTTGAAATGTTATGGTTTGGAGTTGCTTCACTACTCACCAGAGAGCTTCCAGACACTGATCTTAGAATAGGATAATGATCCTAAATTTGACTCTCATTCAGCTGTCTGGGGGATTCAAAGGGGTGAGAGGTCCTATGAGTATGGACACAGGCATGCCGAAGACATTTTGCATGGTAGAGTGATGTAGATGTCCAACAAGGGGGTCAATCTTCTGGACAACAACAACAACAACAACAACAATCTTTATTTATAGAGCACATTAAAAGCCAGGGGCATGCCAAAGTGCTTTAGATAAAACAATAAAACAATAAAATGATTTACACTAAAACATCGGAGTCATATAAGTGTGGGATTATGTTCACAGGTAAAAACCACTAATAGGAATAATCTATAGCACACAGCTATAGCAAAGTAGAACTGTACCATCATACACAGTGATAGAGAACATAGACAACGCAACAATAAAATAATAAAATAATTAGCACTATAACGTCAGAGTCATATAAGTGTGAGATTATGTTCACAGGTAAAGACCACTAATAAGAATAAGCTATAGCACACAGCTATAGCAGAGTAAAGCTGTACCATCAAACACAGTGATAGAAAACATTGACAGCGCAGGACAACGCAAAACAACCAGACACATTAATAGAATAACTCACAGAAGCGAGGCGAGAATTTAACTAGTAGAAAAAGCAAGTTCAAACAAATATGTTTTAAGCCGTGATTTAAAAGATTGAATAGAATCAGACGCCCGGATGCCAATCGGGAGATTGTTCCACAGCTCAGGTGCAGCTAGAGCAAACGCTCGATCACCTCTACAGGGAGTGCAGAATTATTAGGCAAATGAGTATTTTGTCCACATCATCCTCTTCATGCATGTTGTCTTACTCCAAGCTGTATAGGCTCGAAAGCCTACTACCAATTAAGCATATTAGGTGATGTGCATCTCTGTAATGAGAAGGGGTGTGGTCTAATGACATCAACACCCTATATCAGGTGTGCATAATTATTAGGCAACGTCCTTTCCTTTGGCAAAATGGGTCAAAAGAAGGACTTGACAGGATCAGAAAAGTCAAAAATAGTGAGATATCTTGCAGAGGGATGCAGCAGTCTCAAAATTGCAAAGCTTCTGAAGCGTGATCATCGAACAATCAAGCGTTTCATTCAAAATAGTCAACAGGGTCGCAAGAAGCGTGTGGAAAAACCAAGGCGCAAAATAACTGCCCATGAACTGAGAAAAGTCAAGTGTGCAGCTGCCAAGATGCCACTTGCCACCAGTTTGGCCATATTTCAGAGCTGCAACATGACTGGAGTGCCCAAAAGCACAAGGTGTGCAATACTCAGAGACATGGCCAAGGTAAGAAAGGCTGAAAGACGACCACCACTGAACAAGACACACAAGCTGAAACGTCAAGACTGGGCCAAGAAATATCTCAAGACTGATTTTTCTAAGGTTTTATGGACTGATGAAATGAGAGTGAGTCTTGATGGGCCAGATGGATGGGCCCGTGGCTGGATTGGTAAAGGGCAGAGAGCTCCAGTCCAACTCAGACGCCAGCAAGGTGGAGGTGGAGTACTGGTTTGGGCTGGTATCATCAAAGATGAGCTTGTGGGGCCTTTTCGGGTTGAGGATGGAGTCAAGCTAAACTCCCAGTTCTACTGCCAGTTTCTGGAAGACACCTTCTTCAAGCAGTGGTACAGGAAGAAGTCTGCATCCTTCAAGAAAAACATGATTTTCATGCAGGACAATGCTCCATCACATGCGTCCAAGTACTCCACAGCGTGGCTGGCAAGAAAGGGTATAAAAGAAGAAAAACTAATGACATGGCCTCCTTGTTCACCTGATCTGAACCCCATTGAGAACCTGTGGTCCATCATCAAATGTGAGATTTACAAGGAGGGAAAACAGTACACCTCTCTGAACAGTGTCTGGGAGGCTGTGGTTGCTGCTGCACGCAATGTTGATGGTGAACAGATCAAAACACTGACAGAATCCATGGATGGCAGGCTTTTGAGTGTCCTTGCAAAGAAAGGTGGCTATATTGGTCGCTGATTTGTTTTTGTTTTGTTTTTGAATGTCAGAAATGTATATTTGTGAATGTGGAGATGTTATATTGGTTTCACTGGTAAAAATAAATAATTGAAATGGATATATATTTGTTTTTTGTTAAGTTGCCTAATAATTATGCACAGTAATAGTCACCTGCACACACAGATATCCCCCTAAAATAGCTAAAACTAAAAACAAACTAAAAACTACTTCCAAAAACATTCAGCTTTGATATTAATGAGTTTTTTGGGTTCATTGAGAACATGGTTGTTGTTCAATAATAAAATTATTCCTCAAAAATACAACTTGCCTAATAATTCTGCACTCCCTGTAGACTTCAAGCGAGATCTGGGCTGAACCAACAATGACTGTGAGGAGGATCTTAAGGCCCTCGTAGGAAGATATGATTTTAAGAGTTCCTTAAGATAACTTGGCCCTGTGTTATTAGTAATTTTAAAAGTAAACAACAGAATTTTGAATTGAATACGAAATTTCACAGGCAACCAGTGCAGATCAGCAAGGACGGGAGTGATGTGAGCAAACTTCTTAGTTTAAGTTAGAATGCGTGCAGCGGCATTCTGGACTGTCTGTAATCTATGTAAAAGGGTAGAGTGGAGACCATAATAAAGTGAATTACAGTAATCTAGTCTTGACGTTACAAAGGCATGGATAAGCTTTTCCAAGTCATTGTGCGGGATGTAGTGTTTGGCTTTGGAAATAAGGCGAAGTTGGTAGAAACTAGATCTGACGACAGCAGACACTTGTTTATCAAGTTTAAATGAGCTGTCAAGTAGCACACCCAAATTCCTAACAGTGTCAGGGAAAGAACTAGTGAGAAAACCAAAAGCATCATGAAGTTTGGCACGAAGAGCGTCACTGCTGTGCCATTGGTGGCATCCCTTTTTGAAGGATATGATCAAGGAGAAGGCCAGGACGTGTCTGATCTGTGGGAGGCACAATCCGAAGCCAGTGATTAAACCAGAGGCAGGTAAGTTCCCCATTCCGGAAAGACCAGGTGAAGAGATTGTCATTGACTTCACTGACATGATTGATCCAGGCCCAGGAGGAGTTCGATATCTACTGGTAAGTGTAGATGCTTTGACGGGCTGGCCTGAGGCATGGCCAACCAAGAGGGAGGATGCAAAAAGTGTGATTAAGTGTTTAATCAATCATTACATCCCCCGCTATGGTTTCCCGAAGCGGATCAGGTCCGACAATGGGACTCATTTCAAAAACAAAGATTTGGCAGAGGTAGAACAGAAGCTGGGGTTGCAACATAGATTTGGCACGGTATATCACCCCCAGTCGCAGGGAAAGGTAGAAAGAATGAATCTAAACCTGAAGAATAAAATTGCTAAAATTTCTGCTCACACGGGGCTAAATTGGGTAGCAGCCCTGCCAATTGCATTGATGATAATAAGATGTTGTGTTAATCAATCCACAGGTTTCACACCATATGAGCTGTTGACAGGACGACAGTTTCCAGGTCCTTGGACAACAGTTCCGGCGGAAGAAAGTGTAAAAAGTAACAGAAAACATATTGAATGTTGGAAAGAATTAAAAGCTCTTGTGTCTAGTTTCACACAACAGGTTGGAGAAGGGGTGAAAGCGGAGGACAGGTCCATCCCCGATGCCAAGGCGGTGTGGCTGAAGGTCATTAAGCGAAAGTGGAGAGACCCGAGGTGGACCGGACCCTTCGAAGTAACTGCCCGAACCACCAGTGCTGTCCGTCTGAAGGGGAAAGGGGAGACCTGGTTCCATTGGTCTCAGTGTGCAGTCGCGGACGAGAGCTTGCTGGAGCTAAGCTCCACCCCAACTAACCCAGGGAGAATATAGAGGCAGAATAATCCTCTCCCCCTGGCCACGGTCCTCCTCAGTAGTCTAACCTGAGTTGAGGCGAAGAAAAGAAGAGGAGCGGCACACGTCAGTCAATTAATTTGAGGCTCTTAAATAGGCTAGGGCTCTAGTCTGAAGTAATTGATAGTTTAAAGGAATCTTAATAGTTTTGTACGTTAATCACATACGTTTATACTTATAACTTTATATTCTTATTACATAGCTTAGAGTAAAAGTAAAACGAGCCTGGGAGCATCATGAAATTGTGGGAAAATTGGAAAATAACGGGGGTGTTGGGGTTAATAAGTGTTATAACGTGTTTCTTTGTTTTTTGGCAGACAGGTGAATTGCCCAGACGCAGAGGTCTATCCGCTCCAGAGCCCGAACCGATCAAATCGTCGAAAAAAGTCAAGCGTGCGGTTGGTTCAGGTGGGGATGATGGGTGTCTCAAAGCCAGTGGCGGAGTCGAGTTTGGGTATGTTAATGGGTCCACGACAGCGTTCACATTCGATTTGTGCTCGGGTGACGGGAATAGCTGGAGAACATATAATGTGTGGGTTTGTTATCATCCAATGATGTGTTACCCTAAGTCGGTGTGGGGCCCATCATGGGATAGTGACATCTACACCTATGTAACGGATCAGTGGTGTTCTTGGCAGGATGTGGTCGCGTGGACAGGGGTAGGATGGCAGCCAACAGTGCCACCGGCCCTTGAAGGAATAGCTATTCAGAGAGATTATTCTGTTACAAATAACCCTATTACTCTTTCCCTAGGACCATGGAGTGAACTCCCTGAACCTGGGTTTGATGGAGGTGCGTTTTATTTAGTAGTAGGGGTAGATAAAGTAGGGACAGATCCATTCGGGTTAATTCGGGTGAATTTATTTAATCCCAGGTCTAAACCGCTGGGGAATGACTCAGCACTGAATCTCACGGAGCAAATGGATCCCTTAGAGACAGTTACTTACAAGGACTCAGAAGAGAAATGGTTTGTTGCCACTGATTATACTAGGTTAAAACCTCAGGAGTTGATAGAGCGTGCCACAGGTTTCGGAGATAGGAATCTTTGGTTAGATTGGGTGGCTCAAAATGCTAAAGAGCAGGAAGTGGTTGATTGTGTTGCTTGTGCTACCGCTCGACCTCATTTGTTTACTGAACCCGCTCCTCTGTATCCAGAGGATGAGTGGGGTTATAATTGCATGCTGAGATTAACTAGAGAGGCGGTGGACACAGGTAACTGCACCACTTTGTCAGGTTTATATCCGCCAATTGATAAACGCACACAACCAGGTTCATTCACACCAAAACGAGATAATTATACATGTTTTGAGTTCTCTACAGACAGAGTGAGATTTAGGGTAGGGAGGATTGATCCAAGCTGGTGTCAGAGGACAATCACAGGTAGGACTACCAATGATGTAAGTGACCCAAGCACAATTATAGGCACCTGGGCGAGAGGTGGGCTATATTATTATTGTGGGGAGTACACCCTTTTGGTGCAGGTTCCCTTGGGGAGTGTGGGAACATGTGCTCTGGTGCGCCTAGCTGCACCTTTGATGCTCATAGGCAGTAGGCTAGAGACAGTTCCACAGCGAGGCGCGGATGTGTCTACTGCCAGACGAAGGAGAGCCACAGGGGGTATCCACAGGTATGATCCAAGACGGGACTCGCCAACCTGGATTGACTCAATAGGAGTTCCCAGAGGAGTTCCAGATGAGTATAAGTTAGTTGATCAGATAGCGGCCGGGTTTGAAAGTGTGTTTTTGTGGGTAACTCCAAATAAAAATGTTGATCGCATTAACTATGTTCATTATAATGTGTTGAGACTCTAATCTCACCAGGGACGCGGTGGAAGGCCTTGCAGAACAATTAGGTCCGACGTCGTTAATGGGAATCCAAAATCGAATGGCGCTGGACATGTTATTGGCTGAGAAGGGAGGCGTGTGTGCGATGTTTGGGGACTTATGTTGCACCTTTATTCCCAACAATACAGCTCCGGACGGAACGGTCACGCGGGCGCTGGAGAATTTGAAAGCGTTATCTAGAACCATGCATGAGCAATCAGGCGTGAACTCGAGGCTGGGAGACTGGATCACATCTGTTTTTGGGCAATGGAAGGGTGTGTTTATGTCTGCCATGTTTTCTCTTTTAGTTTTTCTAGGTTTATTGCTGATCGGGTGTTGTCTCATTCCTCTGGTGAGGCAGGTGTTGGGTAATCTGGTGAGCAGGGCCATAGCTTCTGGTTCAGCTGGGTCAGCTGGTCCGGAACATATGATGCCGTTGCGAGAAGCCGCCTGGACGGAGGAGTGACACAATATCTGGGTAAAAGTTGGCCTTTTTCCTAAAGGCCAAAGAGGAGGAGTGTGATCAGGAGATATTTTATTTTGTATTCTTATAATCAGTTATCATTGATTAATCATTTACCATTGTTGAATCTGTTGACAGAATAATCTTTGAATCACATCTATGTTACTTTGACCAAATATTAATGCACACAGATGATCAGTACTTGGACACCGGCCTGTCTGCGTTCAATTCTGCACGTACGCCGGCCTGTAACCACATGCACGCACTTATATAACACATGCACGTTTACACTCACACTTAGTAATAATAGGAAGGTCGTCTGAGGATAGTTTTTCTGATAGATACACTTTCACAAAATGCACAATGTAATACACACTTGTTTTTCTTTAAGAGTAGCAGTTGATGTCTATATAAGGACAAGGTTTTGAAGAGGAGGGCAATTGTTATCATTTCCAGTAAAGATCCAACTGTGATGTCATGATGGCAATATAAGGAGACGGGACGGTCCAGTCGACGAAGGATTGTATTGCAAATTGTCTTTCCCACACTGACTGCGCAATAGTGTGTAATAAAGATCACTATTTTTTGACACCTACTTCGGCCTGGGCTTGCTTTCTTCTCTTACCTGAATCGAACGAACCATAACAATTCCTGGTGCCGAAACCCGGGATCGAACCATAACACTGCCAAAGATCATAATTTCAGTTTTCTTATCATTAAGGATAAGAAAATTTGCCAGAAGCCATTGCTTGACCTCACACATGCACTCTCGAAAGTTACTCACGGACATAGCTAGATCATCATTCAGCTCAAAATAGATCTGGATGTCATCGGCATAATAGTGAAAGGCAATGTGGTATTTCTCAAAAATGACACTTAAAGGAAGCATATACAGTGAGAACAGGGTAGGGCCTAACACAGATCCCTGGGGGACACCACAGCAAACAGGTACAGCGGAGGAGGAGGAGGTGGCCAAGTGAACCGAAGCGAGCCGATCAGAGAGGTAAGATTTAAACCAATCCAAGGCAGCGCCCTTGATGCCTACAGTGTGCTCTAGTCTCGCCAATAGTATGTTATGGTCAACCATGTCAAATGCCGATGAAAGATCCAATAGCACTAGGACAGAGGGGCGTCCATTGTCAGCCATTAGTAAAAGGTCATTAAAAACTCGGAGCAGTGCTGATTCAGTGCTGTGGTGTTGTTTAAAGGCCGATTGATATTTATCATTAATGTTATTCTCATCCAGGTAGGTCTGAAGTTGAAGCAGAACTACCTTCTCAAGAATTTTAGCCACGAGGGAAGTTTAGAAATCGGCCTATAATTGGCATAATCATTTTGATCGAGGTTACTTTTTTTAAGAACAGGTTGGATTATAGCATGTTTAAGAGCTGATGGTACATAGCCGGACAGCAAGGAGGAGTTCAATATGGACAATAGACAAGGTCCAATTGCACTAAAACAATCCTTGACTATACGGGATGGAAGAACATCATGTACAAGATTAGTATTGTTCAGTTTCTCAATTAGATGCTTCAGAGTAGAGAGAGAAACAGGTTCAAATTGACAAAAAGTAGTAGAACAATCAGGGGTGGGCATACGGTCGGTCACCAAAGGAAGGGTAGATTTAAGAGATGCGACTTTATCCAAAACAGGGGCTGGAGCTCTGTTCCAGCTTGGAGTTGTCCTTGGTGAGAGTGCCGCTAGCAGTCCTGGGTATTATTGCATCCCCTCGGTTTGCTGCCTGCACATTGGAGTCTCTGCTGGCGGACAAGAGGGTTCTTCCCCTTCATCATTGGGTCGGGTAATGGGTTGCGCTTATGTGCCAAATGACATTTCAGAGTACCCAGTGTTCTTGGGTTACTTGAGGGTACTCCATCTGGCAACTCATAGAGGGAGACCTCAATGCTCACGTAGCCAATGACAGCAAGACCTGGAGGGACGTGATTGGGAGGAATGGCCTGCCTTATCTGAACCTAAGTGGTGCTCGGTCAAAAATCATGTTCAAACATAAGCATGTGCATAAGTGCACACAGCACCAGAACACCCTAGGTCGCAGGTCAATGAGCAATCTTGGAATCTTGTATCATTGGATCTGCGGCCACATGTTCTGGATCTTGGGTGACAAGAGGAGCTGTCAACTGGTTAATACCAGATGATGAGTTTGAGGTGGCAGAGGAGGCATTGTAAGGGTGTTCCAGGAATGTCCGGAAGAGGTGCTGGTCCTTGACATCTTAACTCCCACTTCTGACAGAACTTTTACAGCATTCTCAGGGAGGCTGGAGCATGTCCCAACCTCCTCAGTCCCACTCACACATCTTTCATAGAGGAAGCAGAGTATAGGGACCAGGGGAACAACTTCCCCATCACTGAGGCAGTTAAACTTTGGCTAAATCTTTGGCTGGGTGGCCCATTAGGTGGATGAGGTTCAGCTTAAGGCCCTGAATTTTGTAAGACTGTCCTAGTTGACACATCTTTACCACATTGCGCGGAGATCTGGGGCTGTGCTTCGGGACTGGCAGACTGAGGTGGTGGTCCCCCTCGTTAAGAAGGGGGGATCAGAGGTTGTGCTCCAACTACAAGGGATCACATTCCTCAGTCTCTCTGAGAAGGTTGATGGCACGGTCCTGGAAAGAAGACAACATCTGTTAGATGAACATCAGATACAGGAGGAACAATGCGGTTTTCATCCTGGTCACAGAACACTGGACCAGCTCTTTATCCTCTCAAGGATATTGAATGGTACACGGGAGTTTACTCAACCTACATGTGTTTTATGGATCCAGAGAAGTATCCTGTGGTGAGTGGTTCAGGAGTATGGGGTTCCCGGCTCACTGTTATGAGGGATTCGTTCACTATATATCCATTACAGGAGCTTGATCCACATTGCTGGTAATAAGTCAAACAAACTCACAGTGCCTGAACAAGTGAAAACTTCACACTTTATGTATGCTAATTATTAGAAATGAGACGAATAAAAACATCAGTTTAGTGATACAAAACTGTCAAGGCCTCTGAAAAAAGAACAAAAAAAAGTCTAAAAATGTAACGACTTGACTTAGTTGAGTATAGTGTCCAGAGGTTCACTGTTTCAAACAAAATCAAATGTTTGCTTGCCCAAATATGTCCAAAAAAAAAAAAGATTTCCAATGTACTTTACATGAAAAAATGACCAGTTTGTTCACAATTTAGAAGCTAAGGAGACAGTTTTCCAAAAAAACCTAATTTTAATTCAAAACACTTTTATCTACCTGCGCAAAACATGATCTATGTTTGATGCAGTAATAAAATCTCCCTTTAAACGTCAGTATTACTGTGAAAATGTTTGGATGCATTGGTGGAACATTCCATGTTTACTCCTAGTTTCATCTAACCTTGGTCACAACTGAGTTTTTTCCTGAGGGACTTCCCTTAAGCCACCTTTTTTCCATCTTTGGACTCACTTCTGGTTTTAACGAATATTTTATATTTTTGCTCATCTTTTGTAAAGGACCTTCAGTCTTTTCAGGTCCAGCAATTTTCAGGATAGAAAATTACATTTTTTGATCTTCGATTTTTGTTGTTGCTTTTTTTTTAAACCGAAATCCTTCTGAACTGTCTTTCCGATAATGGAAAATGAAAACTGTGCAAGTATTCCACAGAAAAATGTCTTTAGCGTGCCATGTTGGATTTTTCCTTGATTGACACTGGATGTCCTGCGATGGAACTATTGTGAATGATCACACCACTGGGTTGATCCTAAAACCCACAATTTGAAAGGAACTAATGAAATGCAGTAGTTTGAAATGCAAAATGTTTTACTTTGTTCTTCATGTATCTGTGTTTCACAACTGTTCAGTACAAAGAAAGAATTTTGTAAACAAATAACATCACTAGGCTGTAATATGTTAATCTAATTCAGGTAATCATATCAACAAAGCATTTGTCACTTTCATATTCTTGTTCACTATGTTGAGCTGATTGTTATGTTCCAAATCTCTAAATCTAATTATGCTTTCCAATTAATCACTAGCAGACATTAGGCTCACAGTTTATGACCATAAACCTAGCTTGTATAATTGCAGTGAATATAATCATGGCTGATTATAATTTTAAACAGAGTTTTGGGCAGAGATTTGGCAATGGCTACATACTGTTCTGGCTGACCTTGTCCCCGTCACTGGCACGGCAGCCTAGGCAGTCCCACTTGGCACCAACTGACCTACTGTAATCCAGAAAGCAGCAGCGGCTTTATATCACAGCAGCCAAATAGTGCAGCAGCCAAAAAGAGTGGGGCAGGACTCCTCCAATTAGGATGCAAAGTGTTTATTTAAAGATGTGGGGTTTTCTCAAACAAAGCAACTGACTGCAGCACATTAACAATAAATGTACAGTGAACTTGAGCAGTAATTAGACTGTAAAGTTGAGTGAATAAATAAATCAAGTAGGTTTAGGGTTAAGTAGAAAGACAGGCCAAGGACACCTAGAAATGTCAAGAAGGAAAAAAACACAGGTCTAATAGATGGGAATACTCTTGGCTCGATTCCTATTAGTGATCTAAGTCAGCGGTCCCCAACCTTTTTTTTGCGCCACGGACCGGTTTATGCCCGACAATATTTTCATGGACCGGCCTTTAAGGTGTCGCGGATAAATACAACAAAATAAAACTACCAAAAAAAAGAAGGTTTATTCATAACACACGTGAAAAGACCCAGGAAAACCGAGTAAACGATAAAAACTATAACAAAATAACTCTGAAAACCCTGAAAACTATACATTTCACACCTGAGCCTCAACTCTCGCGGCCCGGTACTAAACGACTCACGAACCGGTACCGGTCCAAGGCCCGGGGGTTGGGGACCGCTGATCTAAGAGTAACATGCCTTCTATGCTGGCTTGCTTGCAATGTTGACTTAGATGCCTAAAGCCATTGTTAATGTCAGTAGAATGAGCCACATGCTGCCTGTAAGGAAAGTTTGTAGGAAGCACAGAGCAAATTATATAGAATAGATAGAAACAGCTATAAATGGAAAGTCAATTCCAGAAGTATCGCTTTTACAAAACCGTCATAGTTTTGTATATGAATTATAGAAAAAACATCCAAAACTGCATTAATATATATTATAATGAGTACACAAGATCTTGAATGAGAAACTGTTTGACAAATAGAAAATATTCATGAACTCAAACCAATATTAGCGTTTGAACTGACCACCATCTGTCAAGGCTGCTTTTTCAAACTCATTCATATTCATTCTCTACAGACTGTGAAGGCCTGAACTGAAATACATGTTGGTGCTACATGCAGTACTTGCTGAGTCACATTAGTAAAGTGTGTAATCTTTGCCATTTAAAGAAAAAATACTAGAATCGCCACCGTGTGTTGCACGCCTTTAAGTAAAAATTACAGATGAAATCCATGAGTGTCTGTAATATAAAATAGACTGGCATGTTCTTCTTATTAAAATGCATGACTGATACATATTCACTTCATTATTTTATTCAGTGAAACATTAACAATCATCTCCTGCATACTTCTGATTCTGCATTAACGAGAACAACCCCAAAACTTTATGTCACCCACAAAATAAATTCCCGTGGTATGTATAGGTACAGCAATCTTAACCAGTGGTAGCACTGAGTACGACTGCATGACATCCAAAATGTTCTTCTTTACATGTCAAGTGTGAAGAAAATGAACACGCCTAAAATATTTATTATAGCAGCCAGACTGTCAGAATAACTGTACAGGTTGAGACCTGAGAAGTCTCTTTGATGAAATTCTAAAACTATTAAGGCAAATGCACCTTCACTATCAGAGACTTCAATGGAAACTAAGAGACGTGGGAGTAAGATTGCAACAATGTACTCTACTTGATCTCCAGTTTTATTGAAGTTAAAAGTTAAGCTGATCAAAGACCCTAAAGCTTGTGTGTGAGGATATCCATCTGCACGCACGTACTAGGTACTGCATGCCTGTCCCTAACAGTTTTTCAGTTCATTTTTCCTTAAAAAGTGCTGCAGACAGATCCTATTTGTGCATGCTTATGACTGTGGTGATACAGTAAAAGCACAACATGAGATGCAGTATCTCTGGGATTTTACAAATGAAAGAAGCTTGGAAAGGTATCGTGCACACCGAGCATCTAGACCTAAGCTTATCGTGTCCTCACTAACAGGCTTCAGCTTCCCGCTGGTTGCTCTGTGGTGTGTGGATGTCAAAGAGCATCTCTGTTCCCTTTCATGTGCTGTGTAATTAGCCATCAGTGGGTATGCATTACTGGTGACTTGGAGCTTAGAAATCTCAATAAAAACTGTCGGGGTTTGATATCCAAACTGTTGGTAAACATTTGAGGAAATTAGCAGGACTTAAAACTGTAACGTGTTTATATTCATCACAAATTTCTGCCATGTAAAACCATAGATACAGTACAATGTTAATTCACATTTTAATTATGCAAAACTGGTAACAACATCAATCATTAATAATTTTTTGTACAAATACCTTCTTATTGTACTTAAGTAGTATTTTTAGGTATCTGTACTTTACTTGAGTATTTGTTTTTCTTTACAATTTTTAATTTTCTCCTTACATAAACAGGATCGTTTACACAGATGGGGGAAGTTTCCATTTCCCATCAATGTGGACCTTCTTGCATAAATAGATGAAAATGGATGGAAAAATAACATATAAAAGACAATACTGTTGGCATATTAAATAGATGAAATTGCCAAAAAGATGTAATGTATTCATTTATATAACTGTACTTTGTGGTGAAACAATCTGCAATGACAGTTTTGGCGCATAGTTGTGGTCATGGTACTTCAGCATCCAGTACTACATATACTACTCTTCTGTAGCTAGCACAGCAGAAGGAGCTCAAAAAATATCTGCAAACACACAAACTGTTTCTGTGCAGTTTGTCACACAGTGTGTCTGTAAGCTAAAGGTCCAGCTGCTCTAATTTTGAGTTACTTCTTAGTAAGTTGAAAATCTGAGATATGCAGCTCCAAATTTTGACTTATTAAGTTGAAAATTTGAAATGCTAACCCCGAAGTTTTACTTATGTAGAGAAAAAAAGTTTTGTTTTCAGTGCGGGAAACCTTCCGCACGTGTCTGTGAGAGTTCGATATCTAAAAAGAGAAGCATTTGAAACATTGTTGTCTTCCGGATAATTTTATGGCTGCAAGGCAAGGCAAGGCAAGGCAAGTTTATTTGTATAGCACAATTCAACAACAAGGTGATTCAAAGTGCTTTACAGAGACATTAGAAACAAGAACAAATAAAAAGCATGATTTAAAATTGAATAAAACAAGCAAATAAACTAACTAACTAATTAACAAACAAACAAACAAACAAACAACAGTATATAAAATCAAAACAGATAAAATCAGAACAGTAGATAAAATCAGTAGTTAAATGTAAGTTTTGAAATTTAAGCTTAAAGTGTGGATTTGGTGCTTTATTCAAATGCAGCTGAGAACAGGTGAGTCTTCAACCTGGATTTAAATAAACTGAGTGTTTCAGCTGATCTGAGGCTTTCTGGGAGTTTGTTCCAGATATAAGGAGCATAAAAGCTGAATGCAGCTTCTCCGTGTCTGGTTCTGACTCTGGGAACTGATAAAAGACCGGATCCAGATGACCTGAGGGATCTGGATGGTTCATACTGGGTCAGGAGGTCATTGATGTATTTTGGTCCTAAACCATTCAGAGCTTTATAGGCCAGCATCAGAACTTTAAAGTCTATCCTCTGACGGACAGGCAGCCAGTGTAAGGACCTCAGAGCTGGACTGATGTGGTCCACTTTTTTGGTCTTAGTGAGGACTCGAGCAGCAGAGTTCTGAATGAGCTGTAGTTGTCTGACTGATTTTTTAGGTAGACCTGTAAAGATGCTGTTACAGTAATCAAGCCTACTAAAGATGAATGCATGGACTAGTTTTTCCAGGTCCTGTTGAGACATCAGATCTTTTATCCTTGATATATTCTTGAGGTGATAGTAAGCTGACTTTGTTATTGTCTTAATGTGTTTTTCTAAGTTTAGGTCTGCATCCATCACTACACCCAAATTTCTCGCCTGGTTTGTGGTTTTTAGATGTATAGATTGAAGTTCTCTGGTGACCTGTAATCGTTTTTCTTTGGCGCCAAAGACTATTACCTCAGTTTTGTTTTTGTTTAGCTGGAGAAAATTGTGGCACAACCAGTCATTGATTTCCTCAATGCATTTACCAAGAGCCTGTACAGGGCCTCGGTCTCCTGGTGACATTGTGATATATATTTGTGTGTCATCTGCATAGCTGTGATAGTTTATTTTGTTGTTGTTTATAATCTGTGCCAGTGGGAGCATGTAGATGTTAAACAGAAGGGGTCCCAAGATGGAACCTTGGGGAACTCCACATGTGATACTTGTCTGCTCAGCTGTGAAGTTACCTATTGATACAAAGTATTTCCTGTTTTCTACGTATGTTTTGAACCAGTTTAGTACAGTTCCTGAAAGACCTGTCCAGTTCTCCAGTCGTTTGAGTAATATGTTGTGGTCAACTGTATCAAATGCTGCACTGAGATCCAGTAAAACTAGGACTGACATTTTTCCACTGTCTGTATTCAGACATATGTCATTAAACACTTTGGTCAGAGCGGTTTCAGTGCTGTGGTTCTGTCTAAAACCTGACTGGAAGGCATCGTAGCAATTATTCTGTTTTAAGAAGTAACTGAGCTGTTGAGAAACTGCTTTTTCAATGATCTTACTTAAAAACGGGAGATTTGAGATCGGCCTGTAGTTGTTCATTTGCAGTGCAAAGTATTTATTAACCACTAACAAAGTTTTACGAACAAAGTTATCACATTTAAAATAACCATCCAGAAAACAACTGTTATCCAATGAATAAACATTGCTTATTATAATTTAGTAGTTTGGAAACTGTAAATAAATAATAACTAAAGTTTGATTAAAATTCATGTCAGCTAAATGTACTAAAATTATCAGGAAAACGCTGCACAACTGCACCAGTGAGGTTCTCAATTTAGACAGCCTAATGAAGCAAAGACTATTTTCTTTTTAATTAGACGAAGCAACAATAGTGCACATGCACAGACACCTATTATCGTTCTCCTTTCAGTCTGTACATACGCAGCTACCCCCGCCCTGTGGATACACCCACATTCACATCGACACACAGTCTCCAATAAAACGCCACACCTCAATTATGCTTACAAATACCCACATACCTCACAACCCAGCCTACAAATCATGGTCTTCCCTAACAACTGGTGGTAAGAATGTGTAGTACGAGTCCATGGGGCAATTGAGAACTGGTGGGGCTGGCATTCAACATGGGGGTGGGGGGCTTGAGAGATGAAGATGGAAACATGGAGGCAAGACCTGCAGTTGTGTATGTTTTCTTGCTAACAGTCATTTTTCTTAATCTGACCTGTCACACAGTGGAGTGCTCCTAAGCAAGATTAATCTCCAGTTGAGGATGCAGGTGACTACCGTGACATTTGTCATGTAATAAGAAGAACAAGAAGCTGAGCTAAACAAACACATACGGGCACACAAGCCACCAAGAAGGATGAGATTTAGTGACAAAAAATGATCAGTTTCCTTTTCTTTTCTTCAAGGGCTTAACCCTTAGACCTGGAGCACAAATATCCATGGCAAAAATGCAACAGTGACAAATAGTCACCACATAAGATAAAAGTTAACTCTTCGTATGCCCGCCTGAGCTTTTTTTGGACCTGTAGACCTAAAGATATTACATAAACATTTGTGCATTTATAGGATTCATGAGCCAGTTGACTATATAGCTGTAATCATATAGTTAATTTTGGTTGTATACAAGACTGTTGACGACAAAAGGAAAAATGCCCAGTCTTTGAACTCTATAAGTAGCAAGAATGGTGACTCGCATCCTGCAAATAGTAGGATTTACTTTTTCTTCAGATGAAAGGGTCACTGCAATAAAAAATTGTTTTCCATCATTACCTTATCTCAGTACCAAAGAGCACTTAAATTGTTCTGCTGGTCCAGCACCTTGGAAGACATGTTTTTATTGAGTTTTATTTTAATTTGTCACTTGTTCTATTGGATTTTCAGTCTGACAAGCTCATTCTAAATTTATTAGAGAAAAAAGTAATGGAAAGTAGTTTGGCTGAACTTATTACATCACATTTGCTGGACTGTGCTAGCAAATACTTTTTAAAATGATGAAAAAGGTTTGTTTTTTTTCTTAGCAAATCCTCGGTCAGCTGAAAAAACTGTGTGCTTTACAAAGAAATGCTCCATCACATAAAACAAAGACTCACAGGTTTCAAAGCTTGGATTTAAATGACGTTATTTAAAGTTTAATGTGACCTAATGAGAGTAGTTTGAAATCTTTGTGTCTCTTATTGCTAAAAAGGCTGACAGGCAAATAATCTATCAAGGGATATGTTAACCTGGGTTTGCATGGTGGGCGAGTCTGCAGCTTCCTGCAAACAATTAGTGTGCATTTCAGCATGAGAAACGTTAACGCTAAAGAATAATGAGCAGGTCAGCTAACAAGTCGCCAGCAGCCCACGTCCTGATTAGCAGAGAAGCCAGTGAAAGGGCCACTCACACACTAAGAGAGCCATTTAGCATAATTAAATGTCCAGGGGAGAAAAGTGCTCGGACAAAAGGTTCATCACTTTAGATCTCTGCTATTGAACCTTTCATCATATTGTGGAGGCGGGAATAAGACATTAGCATTACACTATACAATTTTGGAATTTTTTTTAAGTTGTAATGTCATGCCACTCATCATTGCTGCTGTGGAATTAGTTTTCTCTAACTTGTTTTGCAGCCTCCAAATTTATCCTCTTTCATTTTTTTTCATTATGTACCTTGAAAGTTTACCAAAATAATAAAGCAATTACTTGTGGATTGTACTTTTGAAGTTCAGCATTATTTACTGTATATTAGTCATCACTTAATCCGTGATTTATTTTGGATTGACTGGTTAAACTTGTCAAATTAAATGCGTAATCATTTTCTAAGAGTACTAAGCAAAGATTGCAATTCTTGCAGTTGATATACTTTTTTTAAGCTTCTAGTTGAAAGGTTGTCGTGATGTTACAACCAAAACACATTATTGAACACCAGTGGGTTGATTCATCAAAGGTTTGTTTGAACACTGCTTCCAAGCGCTTATACAGAGCTTATTAAAGAGTAACTACTCTGGATGTTGGGAGAAGGAAAAGCTTTGTAACACTTGTCTTGTGAAAGGTACGAGTCTTTCAACAGACCAAACAACTGCACAGCATGCACTAAATTTAATCAAGTGTATATTATTTTTACTATGTAAATATTTTTTAGAAGTAGTAGCAGTTAGGGCTTGACTGGTAATCTGGCCAGAGTGGGCCAATAGATCAATATAATTAATTTTTTTTAAATTTCTTTTTTCTTCATTGTCATAATTTTACAGGCTACAGGCCGGCTTGAAGAGCTACAAACACTGACAGCAGCCCATTTTTTGATTTTCATTGCTGACACTGGATTACTCAATCAAATCTCTTAATGCAGGCGGACCCTCCAATACCTTCCTTGTGAGTTCATGCACCTTGTAGAACACACTCTAGTGTGGAAGAAATGGTTGATAAGGACAGACAAAGAAAAGTGAAAAGGTGGAGTTGAAAAGCTAAGAAAAAAATGTGCAGATATTTAACTGGACCAGCTGCGCTGTTTTGACCGATCATGCTGGGCAGCGTGGACCAGAAACACCAGGGCTGATTTTTTTGTCCCACTCTAGACCTGGTAGCAGTATCTCTTTATTAGGGGTGCAACAATACTCGTATCGATATTGAACCATTTGATACAGTGCTTTCGGTTCGGTACGCATATGTATCAAACAATACAAAATTTTTAATTTATTTTATCAACTTTTCTTCTGACTGGTGAGCGCTCAGTGGATCTGCGCTCGACAGTGCAGCCTAGGTGGAGTAGTCGAACGCAGATTGACTGACCGCAGGGCAAGCTACCAAGACATAAGTTAAGCTCTCGTTGCAACATGGCAAATTGAACCTCCCCCACCCTCATTCAGATGTGGCATTGGGAACTATTTTGGTTTTCATGTGACGTATGACCCTAAAGGTAAGCGTGTCATGGACAAAAGTAAAACAGTATGTTGGATGTGCCACGCAATGCTCAATTACATGGGTGGGAACTAGTGTGTTAGCGCAGTTTGCTCGTTAACGTGTTGGCCGTCCAGCCCCACGCACGGGGCGATCCGCGGTAGCTCGTTAACGGAGATTTGCCGTGTTGTGGTTTTAACGTCATTTTAACGAGATTAACGCTGACAGCACTAGTGGGAACACAATGAATATGACTGCATATTTACGCCGACATCATCCTAGTGCAAAGACAAGTGGAAGCAGACAAAAACAACAAGCACGCATGCTACAAACTTTACCCGAGTCATTTAGACAGCCGTTAGCACATGATTCTCCTTATGGGGACCTGATATGTTTAATATGCTGCTGAGAGTATAGCCCAGAAGAAGCGTATAGTATAGCTTTTATTTTGGAAAGAGCCATTTCTCTGTAATAAACTCTCTTTTCCAAAGATGAGTGATTTCTCGATCAGATAAATTTATTTTTTTTATTACTTTGTTGTTTCAGCAACATTAAATTTAAAAACTGTACTTTTGAGTTAAAATATATACTTATAATTTCAATAAATGACAAATTAAAAAGACGTGAACATTTTTTTTGTATCGAAAAAATATCGAACCGTGACACCAAAGTATCAAACCGAACCGTGAATTTTGTGTATCGTTGCACCCCTACTATTTTTTGTTGTGTGGACCAATGCTATTTTTTCTTCATGTTTGTAGTCAGACAATTTATTATACCTCTACAGGGTCCTGACCTCTGAACTTCACAGGTCATTTTCACCCATTTCTCCAGTGAGGCAAATTGTGCTTTTCCTTTGATGTTGTCTTAATTGCCATGCCTAAAATCCTGAGGTGAAAAAACATCAATTTCATGTATTTTTTACATTTTTACTTAGTTTCAGTATACACAGTTATAAGCACAGAACAGGATAAAGTTACTCAGTGTCTTATATAGGACATTTTCTGATCCAGCAAGGGTATTCCCTAGATAGAGGAAGGCAATGCACATGAGACACAATCATTTTCTGGGAATTCTACAGATTATTACCTCTCCTCCTCTCACACAGGAGCCAATCTGACAGACAATCACACAGACTTTGCTGGCATGTTTAATCTCTGATCTGACTGCATTCTCACTTGCAGATCTCTCGTGTCATGTCTACAAAAGTTCAGTGCTGCAGTACATGTGTGAAAACAGCTTGGGTTACTCAGTAGACTATCAGAACAGCAGGCTAAAAAGCAGAAATGGCTCACCCTTGATCACAGTCAGCATCATGGGTGTGCTAGAAGGGTGCCCTGTCTAATGCACCTGTAACTATAAAAAACAGCGAGGGAAGATGCTAAACCATTCCAGGCAGCTGTTGGTTGCTCTTAAAGCAGGATGGGTGTAATGCTGGGATGATTTTATATTAGTAGTAAATTATAAATTTTACTTAAATCTGGTTTCTGGATATTGCCAGGACTAATGTTGTTTTCTTAGAACAGCAAACTATAAGTTAGCCTAAATCGTGTTAAGGACCATTAAATACCTTACAAAACTTATTATCACTTTGGTGAGGTTTTGTGGTAATATGTGGTAACCATTTCACCTTACACTGCAGTTTCCTCCAGGGTGTTTTTTTCCTTCTTTTCAGTTATATAAGCTGATCAGTGTTTGCTTGCTGAGCTTTACTGAAAGTTCAAAATGGTATAAAGATGTTTAATTGGGCTCAGACAGCTGAAGCATTCTAGAATTAGCAGTGACATTTTTGCTGAGAAGCCCGAAGCAGAGCCGACAAATATGAAACAGAAAAAATGTATTGAAGGAATAAACGGAAACTGCACCTGAAGGATGGAAGGAAAACTGAGAGAAGCAATATGATTTCGTTGAAGACAGCTATGTAGGGGGTATTCTAATTTGCTTTGAGTGTCTTGGCTGTTATTTTGTACTCATTCGAATTTTTGGTGACATCTGCACTTTTCTACCCTTCTCTAAGTTATGAGTCATCCCAAGCAAAATCTCCGCATTACAAAACAATTAGATCAGAAGGCTCCAGTAATGCAGCAGGGATCCAGCGCTCACACTACCTACTGCCGCGGTGAGAAATAGAGGGGGAGAAGGGTGTCTGGAAGGGAGGGGCGGCGGATCTGAGAAGGCAGTACAGGAGGGAGGAGGACTGGAAGAGGAGTATGACTCACATATTAACACAGCCACTTCAGAGATACTGTCCATAAAAAACATAATAATTAAAAAAAATAAAAGCTTTTTCTGCGTGTTTCGCATGTCTCTGTGTCATTAGATCAGCTTTGATGTTGCTTATGTTGTGAGAGGCTGATAATACTGGGAAAAAATAGCCACACAGTGCCTTGCTCATTGCACCCTTTCTTTTCTTGTTTTCATGTTACTTCTGATGCTCGGTAATCTAAAGCATCAAGGAGCATTCGATATGAATCACTGGTGTGTTCTAATCTGAATTTTGCTAATTCATTCCCCTCGTGGATCTCTTCACAAAGCCTCTTAAAATCATTGACTGATAATGAAGCTCATTAGTGCAGCTTCGTATTCTGCCCATTTCCCCCTCTGAAGCTTACTTAGTCTTGACAAGCAACACTAACAAGCAGCTGTGGATCTGGTTGCATTTTGGTTTTATTTGTATAGAAAATATCAACCTTTTTTTTCTTCCTTATTGGTGACATTACTATCCGGTGGAACAGTTTTCCAGTAATAGATGGTTTTAAACATTTGTAAATGATTTTATTAGCTTGTTAAATAATCTCCTGTACTGAGTCATGATGTGAAGAATTTATTTGTGCATAGCATGACAGCTTTCAAATACACAGACCTACGCATTTATGAGGCTGATCAGTATAACATCCATATGGATTTAACACCGGAAGGAAAAGTATTATCTGACTCACTGTGCATAAATTCATTTTGGATGTCACGATGGCTGCTTCTACATTCAAATGACTACTTTCAGTCTGTTACTTCTCTAGTGACCGTAAAGCAATGGAAAGCATCAGCATAGATCAAAATCATCAGGAGGCAGAAATCTGAACGTTTTGACGGCAGCTACAGAGCATCACGCAACTTCTGTTAAAACTGTGAAAGTATTGATTCAGTTGCTCTCGAGCTCCGCAGTTTTTTGTCTTGTCAGCTGGCAACTAATGAATTCCTGCAGCATCCGATACTAATGAATGTCAAGGTGTCGCGAGTTCCAGTGGTGAGCAGGTGTAAAAACTAATGAAATCTCGAAGACCGCCTGAGCTAAATATCAAATTGTAAAAACGGTGGTTTTATCTGAGCTCCGTTATGTCTTTGTTCCAGTAGCAATGTTTCCGTGGGTTTTGTTAAACAGAACTGCCAATTACATGTGCTTTATGTCTCCAATATCACATTTTCATTACACAGATGCAAGATGTAATATGGATCTCCTGTCACGGCCACGCATTTAGCTTTCGAAATTTGCCATACCTAGGGTAGCATTATTTTGAATGGTCAATCACTCCACTGTAATTAGATTTTCCCTCAGTTTTGGCCGACATTCTCCCCCAGCTCCATACTGGGCATTTGTCTGTGGTAATAATATAAAAACAATCCTATGACAGCTGAAATTGAGTTTATGCCTTTCTCATTTTTAGTAAAAGAGAAGGGCGGTAACTGAATCAATCCTATCATCTAATGCCATTTGTTTTCAGAGTTAAGATTATGTAATACCGTATAATACAATAGTGGACATAACCAATTCAGACAAGGCTCATTACTGGTTTTTTTTGGCTCCCATGTTTTCCTTCCTTATGTGAAACTTGCTTTTATTAATTGTTTGCTTTGAGTTAACTCTTCCTTTGTGTCTGCCTTTACACACACGCACACTGCATACTTTTGTTTTTTTCGCCTGCAAAACTGTCATTTAATTGCTCTTTTCTGACACCAATCCAGTGGTGTAAAAGGTGTACAAGCAGGAAGAAGAAATGCAGTAGAAAACCTATTTATAGTGTTTCTGTGGTGCTTTCCTGCAGGATGTGTGGGTGTGACATCCATGAGTAGTGCAACTTGCTTTGTCTGGAATGTGAGCAATATAACAATCACTTCTTGTCCTTTGGGCTTTTTATATATAATAACCCAATTTGCCCCCTTGCTTTTTAGGGGTAATGAAATGGAATATGGAAGATGCCTTAAAATTAGTTTCCTTTATTCTAACTTGCAAACTTCCACTATGGTTTTACTTGTTGAAATTTATATATACACACAAATAACATCAACATCATAACATCACCCCCAAAAATATATTTTTTGTGCATTTCCTTAAAGACTACATGTGCTGTCTTTGTGTCACTGAAGTAACTCCTATTCTATGTTAAAGGCTTTTATCAAATATTGTTTCTGTCTCTGCAGCACAGTTAGAGTCACGGAAGATTAATGATAGTGCAACAAATCAGGAGATTATCTTTTATTTATCGCTATCAGCTTTGTTCAAAGTGGGATTGTATGATATTTCTTCATTTGTGAGACCTTGTAACAATGAAAATGTTTGAAAAACGGTTAAAAATGAGTGATGATGCCATTCTTTAGACCTCAGACCTTAAGTGTAGCAGAATTCAATGGATATAACGTTATTATCTTGGGAAATGTGCAACATTTTGTTTGATATGACAGAAAACAGTAACAACAGTGACACATGTGACCAAAGTAAGCTGAAGAGTAATGATCTTGCCATAAGAAAGGCAAGAGCAGTAACAGTTTTCATGAATTATGCTCTTTATTAAAGGATGTTACAGGAGATCAAATCACATGTTCTCAGTCATAATGTACTCACAAAACTTTGTAATTTAAACCATTTTTATTTTTTTTTTGACAATTTTACAGTTAAGTGAGTCATACCAGTGACTTTGTATATTTAATAGTTATATATGCATCACTGCATTTTAAATTGTTAAAAATGTATATTTTTTCCCCTCAAAATATAGCAGTTGCACTATATTTTGAATGTGGGAATGAGCACTTCTGTAGCACATGGAATATTATACTTGGAATATTTGATTTTTTTTTTAATAAATATTGTTAGATTTATGGCTTGAGAATGTGCAATTGTTCAAATCACATTCATATTTTAACGCAGAAATAAAGTGCAAACCTTAAATGTTATCATATTTCTGTAAAGGCTAGGGACAGCAAGACGAACATTTCTACAAAATGAACGGAAAATCACCAGGGAGATTTCTGATCAATCGCAAATGAATTGTGCATCGGTAGAAGCCTGAGTCATAGATGGATAACTGCAGCAACAAAAAAAAGACAAGCCTGCAACAGATGGTTTAATCCAATAAGATTGCAACAACATACCTGCTAAACAGCATGAAAAGGTGGTCATACCAAATACTGATCAGAGTTAATTGTTTTTTTTTTTGGTTTTAATTTCACTTTTGTTTGTTTGGCTGGTTTTCTATTTGTCTTTCATTACCTGGACATTTGCATAGCTATGTAAAGATATCATTTGAACAACATGTGCAATGACAATTAGAAGAGAATATATTACAACACAGTGACAGCTGGTGAAGGGAGAAGTGTCTTTATGAGTCATTTAACTGTCAGTTACAGTACATTATAGTTCTCAGAACATATCAAGTGCAACTGTTTATGTAAAAGGAATGAAACACCTTTCAAACCTACAAAGGAGGATAGGAAGGAATAATTTTCTCCAGTTATTCCTGAAAAGAGTGATATGTATGCAAAGCCCAGCTCAAGTGAGGCATTGCAATTTTTTCATTTTTCTTTTGCGAATGCAAAAGATTTCCTCAAAAGATTCACCAGAATCCCCATCTTTATCTGCAAGTCATCTCTCACAGAAATCAAAGAATTTCCTTGGATTTGTGTCAAGCGTTGCAAGTGTGTTCATGTAGATTGCAGATTTTTTTTTTTTTTTTTGCATTGAAGCCTTGCCAACTACAAACAACTCCTGGAGTACTCAAGAAAGTCTGGATCCCCTGAGCTACAGATGCACATGCATTCGATAATGAGGATTCATGAGGAGGGGAGGAGAACGTCAGTGCTAGTAGTTCTATTTTTGGCTGCAGTAATTCCTGTTTTTAGACATTTGCAGTCATTGAGGAATGGTAACATGATCCTGGCTTCCATACTATTCATATTTTTTTCAAAGTTAAGTTTGTGTTTGTATCAAGTCCCATCTGAGTCTGTCAGAGAATTTAGCACTTTTTCAGTGATTTGGCTTTAAATTGCATTGCGTTGGGCAGGAAGCCAACGTCTTTATCACTAGCACTATATGTTTTAACTTAAGTATTACATGAAGAGGGTTCACTCTTTATATAGGTCAAGGCTGTGACCTCTGCCGGATATTCTCCTTGGTGGCGACCGGCAGCAATGATTTGTGGGTGTGTATCATCTGCTGCACCTCTTTTACTATCAGCATCAAAGAGAAAACTCCACAACAGCTAAGAGTCCATCCAAGACAAACACCCGCCCACGCTTTTGCACTCCTCCATAGCATACACATATTTGCACACATGTCTATTAAACTAATCTCCAGGCAGAGAATGGGATTCATTAGTGAAACCAGTGGTGTGTTTCTCACCAATGCGGATTTCATGTCTCTTTGATACATTTCCTCTGTTATTGTACCTGACAGTTCGGCCTCATAATTGTGATCCTTCTAGGTAACAAGGATGATATTAGAGTGACAAACACTATATTTTCCTCTGTCTATCAGCCAGGTGAGATAATTGAGAGTAATGACCAACTACTTTTGTAACTTATTGACTTTTGAATTAATGCTAATAAATCAGATTAAAAAGTTTAAATGAGCTGCATATAAACTGCAAGGAAAATCTGTGCTCGTCCTAAGAGATGCCAGTTCTGAGCCACACAACAGGCAGTTTAATCGCTAATAGCATGCAGCAGAACTTTATCCATGACAACAGAAATTATTTGCACAAGGCTGAACTCACTGAAGACTCAGTACCAGTTACAGGTACTGTTGCCTCTCTTACCTGGTCAGTATTGACAGAAATATTAGAGAACTTCAAGAAATCTCAGCAGACCTTCCATTTAGTCCATCTGTCATTTTAGTTAATCTGGAGGAGTTCTTGTTATCTGCATTGGGAGTTTGGGAACATCTAAACTTGTTAGTATTTATTAGTCACTATAAGAAAAGAGAGCAGAGGAAAGAGGTAAAATAGTTTGCAAAGGTTTTCTTAGTGAAACCACAGTCTCAGGAGGTCTACACACTGTATTGTCATTGAGCTGTCGAGGCTACTGTTTTTCAGGGATTGGATCTTATATGCTTTGCAGTCCTGCTGGGTTTACCTGAGCTAAAGAATCATTTTATATGTGCCCTACAGTAACACTAGAAACAGTGCAGGGGCGGAGTGACAGAGTAAACACAGTTTAATATGGGTGTAAAGGGAGATCCATGTCCTTCACCAGTTCATGATTTTAAAAACATTTTCTGCACTGAATGATAAATGCCATCTCAGTTTGCATTCTGTTGTCAACAAGGCCAACAACAAACATTAAACCACATGTATCTCTATGCACATTAGCAATTTAAAAAAGCAGTTACTATCAACACATGATACTGTCTCATTTCTTTCTTCCCTTTGGCTTTCCCCATGTCTCATGGCACTGCATACAAGGATGCAAGCTACTGGTACAATAAGACAAAGAGACATGTCTTTTAAAATTGCAATGGAGAATAATGCCTCTTGTTTACTAAAAACTACTGGGTCAATTAGCCAACCAACAAAAATCACATAGCACAATGAAAAAATTGAGTTCAGCTAAACTAAGGCCAAACAGAAAGCAAATTTTTCTATTCATTAGTTGTCAATAATTTAACCATATATTTAATCAAATGTACAGGGTGGGCCATTTATATGGATACACCGTAATAAAATGGGAATGGTTGGTGATATTAAAGTCCTGTTTGTGGCACATTAGTATATGTGAGGGGGCAAACTCCTCAAGATGGGTGGTGACCATGGTGGCCATTTAGAAGTCGGCCATCTTGGATACAACTTTTGTTTTTTCAATAGGAAGAGGGCCATGTGACACATCAAACTTATTGGTAATGTCACAAGAAAAACAATGGTGTGCTTGGTTTCAACGTAACTTTACTCTTTCATGAGTTATTTATAAGTTTCTGACCACTTATAAAATGTGTTCAATGTGCTGCCCATTGTGTTGGATTGTCAGTGCAACCCTCTTCTCCCACTCTTCACACACTGATAGCAACACCGCAGGAGAAATGCCAGCACAGGCATCCAGTATCCGTAGTTTCAGGTGCTGCACATCTCGTATCTTCACACCATAGACAATTGCCTTCAGATGACCCCAAAGATAAAAGTCTAAGGGGGTCAGATCAGGAGACCGTGGGGGCCATTCAACTGGCCCACGACGACCAATTCACTTTCCAGGAAACTGTTCATCTAGGAATGCTCGGACCTGGCACCTATAATGTGGTGGTGCACCATCTTGCTGGAAAAACTCAGGGAACGTGCCAGCTTCAGTACATAAAGAGGGAAACACATCATCATGTAGCAATTTCAAATATCCAGTGGCCTTGAAGTTTCCATTGATGAACAGTGTTGGTCAAGTTACTTGAAAAAAGTAATCAGTAACTAATTACCAATTACTTCCCCAAAAAAGTAATCCCATTACTTTACTGATTAATTATTTTCAAAAGTAATTACTTAGTTACTTAGTTACTTTTTAAAAACACGATTTACAACCTGAAGAGGTGATAAAGCGATAGATCTTTCAGCCCAATTCTACTTTTTCTACATAATCCATCATACAAAATGTAATCAAATGGAAAAGTCCCTTTTTAAAACTTGTTTTATTAGTTTTAATCTTTTAACTTTATGCATCAAGCAAAAATTTAATTATATGCAACATTCTCTGACTGGAAGAAATTTGTTTAATATTTAAACTTATTTTCTGCACATTCCAGAACATAAAATTTTTTTTTTTTTTTGTGTTTACACTCACTCTTTCAAATAGATGCAAGTAAAACACAGCAGAAAATAAATAAAGTCAAAGACTAGCGGTCCTGTTGCTCTATTTTCACCTGTAAAGCAGGAGTGGGGGTAGGCGGAGGTTTACCCTGGTGCAGGTGTGCTGCGGTCAGTGGAAGATTCCGCGAGTTTCTCTGTGAGTTTCCCATTACATCGTAGCGCACTCGGTGCTTGCTTGGAAGTTTAGGGGGTTCACTTCAGGCTTTCATAAATTGTGTGAATGATTTCTTGTGGGAAGCTTCTTTAGATATACAACACTGTACAAAAGTCTTGAACATCCCTCATTTCTTTATATTTTGCCAGGCTTCTAGAAAGACATTCAGAACTCTTTGGGCGTTGGCTGCCTTTTGTTCTTTTGGAGGCCAATCTATGACTGATATTGTTCCATTGTATGTTTTTCCATGTATATATATGTGCATTTGAGATCATTGTCGTGCTGAAAACCAAACTTGTTGATGCGTCTCAAAATCTGATAAGATGTTTCTGCATTCAAAATTCTATCAGTTTTGACAAGATTCCCAACAGCACAGACACACATGCAGCCCCAAACCATAACAGAGCTTCCACCATGTTTTACAGATGGTTGCAAAGATTCACTGTTGTACTTTCTTCCTGACTTCCTACATACAGATTTGAACAAAAAAACAAAAACAAAACAGTTTTATCACTCCATAAAACCTGCATTCACTCATTTTCAGTCCAGTTCTTATATACTTTGGCAAACCTCTGCCTTTTCTCCCTGTTTGCCTTTCCTAAGCAAGCCTGTTGACAGCCACCTTCCCACTGAGACCATTTCTGATGAGGGTTCAATGAACAGTAGATGGATTAAGTGAAGGATCTCAGGTCCCGAGTCAGGTCTTTGCTGTTTTTTTTTCCCTATTTCTTAGGGTATGACTTTCAGATATAGTTCATCTGTTGCTGTTTTTTAAAAAATGGCTGAAAAAGCAGCCGATGTCCAACGAAAAACTTTGAAAGACCTTCAGGGAGTTTGGAGAACTATTGCTCAAGATCACTTTAAAAACTACAAGGTCTGGCTCCTTGGAAGTAAAGTATATAGAAATGCAATTTTAAAAAAAACTTTAGCACTTGAGTACTATAAATGAAATTATATACAATGTTGTATGCATTTGTTGCTATGAACGATCTAAAGTTGGGAGTGTGCTATAAAGTGAAAGAAATGCAAAGCCAGGGAGCTGTAAGTAATACCAAATCATAAAATATTTCAATAAAAAACTAAATAAAAAGCTGCAATGCCCATGGTTATATTTAGTAAGTAATTTTTATTTTCATATTTTTTGTTGGTGGTGTTGTACTTCAGCATCTCTGTGTATAAGATAAATATTAGCCATGCATTAAAAATTCATAACTGAGACGCAAGTAATAAATAAAAACTATAGATTTTTCCTGTAATAGGAACAGTCATGAACTTCAAACTTTTTTTTTTATCTCCAAATGCTCTTTGTGCACATCCTACATTCGCTATATTAAACATCTAGAGATTATATCAGTGGGTCTAAGGGGATTTAAAGCTGTAGCTCTGGTAATATTTCATCAAAGCTCCAACAATTTTGCCCACACAGACACATATATAGCTACCATTCACATCATCACAGAATGTGGGAATCCTCCTTCCTGCTCCCTCTCCAGTTTCTCACTGGCAGCAGTACTCTACCAAAAATAGGAAAGCAGAAGAAGAAGAAGTTATTTCATGATACACTGACTGAGTGTTGTTGTTTACACCTTACCATGTAAACAAGAAGGCTTCACTTTGCTGGTTAACCTAGAACAGAATGTTCCTTGTGAATCATTTTCATGTATTTGTTTTCATGAATTATATTTTGGACAGGTGTAAAATTGTTACAGTTAATGTGTTAGTGAGCACTCATGTCCTGCACTTGCATCTGTTTATTTTATATATATATATATATATATATATATATATATATATATATATATATATATATATATATATATATATATATATATATATATATATATATATATATATATATGCTACCCTAAATGCAAAACAGTGAAAATAACACAAAAAAGTAATTTTGATCTGGCCGCAGTATATTTGCTCTATTTCATAACCGGACGTGAAAGTAAAAAACAAAAAAAACAAAAAAAACAGGAACTGTAGTTGCCTGACACATGCTATTTTTATACGACATGGTCTTGAAATTTGCATAAAGTTGTAAAGATAGGGTGGTTTTATTCTCATGCCTCTGAGCCATACCATTGAGAATGGATGATTTTCTTTTCTGGGCCAAGTAGAGGGTGTGAGGCTATTAGAAACTAGAGTTCAGATGGGCTCAGATGGCTATTAATAGAAAGAACCAGGACAAGATCAGCCTCGGAGAATGAGTCACACAGGCAGCAACCCATCCCTTGAGGCCTCAGCTGGGCAGTGCTTTATTACCTAAGCCTTCCAGTGGATGGGTGGGATCTAAAAAGTTGCCAGAACCTGTGCTTTTTAAGGCTTTGCTGTGACTGATGTCTGAACCTGCTTCTCAACTACTGTGTGTTCTATACCCCAATAGCTTATTTGCACACGAGTCATTGCTATAAATAAACATGTCTGCTGGAGGTGGCTAGAAGAAAATGGGGATGCAGTGAGAAAGAGAACAGCAGGAAAATCAAGGGTGATCTTCCAAAAAATGTAAAACAGGAGGCTAAGTTTAAAATGCATGAAAGATGCCCTGGTTTCTGTGTAAAGTCATTAATATGTATTGTTTTCTAAATGAATCGTGTATTCAGATGAGACTTTCGTTGTGGGGGAAAACAGTGTTTGCTTCAAAGAGAAAAACCTCTATCAGATGTCACTTTGGATAATTCAGCAAATACTTTAGAGAATTTGGCTCGATGCAGGGAATTTCAAGGCAAAAGCGACGTCAGTGTGGCGCACCCATCATTGAAGCAATAAGTCAGTAATGTTAATTTTGAGCTCAACTACACATCTACATGAAAAATTTACATGATATTTGCAAGAAGGTTGCAGCACCGTTGTTGACTTGCTGGAAAAGTCAGAGCTGCCCCTGAGTTAGTCTTAGCTTGTCCAGAGCTTGTGTTCAGTGGCAAAGAGCAGAAAACAAGCAGGTATGTCAGAGTACAAAAACAATGACTTGGCTTGAGCACTGAGCCATCTGGAGAACAGGCATGGTACATGAGGATGTTCTTCATGAACTACAGCTCAGCATTCAACACCATAATCCCAGACATCCAGACAACTGGACCTTCGCTCTGCTACCTGGTCCTACCAACCTGCCTCAGTGCTGGTTCAATACCTGGCTGCCAGATATCCTTGGGCATCCCGAGGGCACTCTGAGTTGCCCAAATAGAGCCAAATTCTCTATTTACCAATCACACATATTCATGCTCCGATGGAGTATGATCAAAGAATAGAGACTGTGGCTCTATGCATGAACACTGATACACCAATGAAGTATAAATGTGTGTGATTGGTAGATGGTAAGCACTCAAGTGAGACATGTTGTATAAAGCACTTTGAGTGCTACGGGAGAGGAGAAAAGCACTGTATAAGAATCAGTCCATTTACCTTCAGTCATCTTACCTTCCCCTAATGGTCTATGTAATTAAACTAGTATCACTGGATGACATGTTCTCTGCAAAGCCCTGGAAAAGGGAGGTGAGTGATAGCGTAAATGAGAGAAAGATCTGTAAATAATATTTTAATGATGGATAGTTGTGGGGATTTGAGAGTGTGTAGAGGGTTGAGTAAATATAATATAGATGTTGCATTAGCATATCTTTACTCATTTTCATATTAGTAAGGCTGTTCACTGCCTTTTTTCACATTTATTGCTATTTGCAATTTAAGTTAGATATCCCTTTGGTGTTTCACATGTTGAAAAATACATTTATATTAAAAAAAACATCTGCAAGCATTGTAAACTATAAATGCAGAAATGCTGCAGGGATGTTCGGTTCCAGAGAGCTCAGACTGGATGTTTAATTTGCAGGATTTTTTTTCTACTCATTCTTGCATATTACCAAGCAGATCAGTGTCACAGTTTTACCTCTGTGCCACCATCCCACTAATGTCTTATAAATGTCTTTATCTACAGTAACTGTATGGTTAATGTGGTTACAACTGTAAGTCTTTTTCTTTTGATACTTGATGTTTCTTGTGTATAATCACTTCTCTTTCCTGTCTTTTAATCTAACCTTTGATACAAAATCAATGCTATGTTCCAATTCAAGGCAAATTTAGGGCTTCTACTCAGCCATTACTATGGCACCAATACCAAATCCGTGCACATAAACATTAAGCCAGAAATTTAGAAATTTAGGGCACAAATTTCAACCAGACAGACCATATCAGCATGTCTTTTGTCCTGTCTTCCTTCTCTGACCCCAACCGGTCACAGCAGATGGCTGTCCCTCCCTGAGCCTGGTTCTGCTGGAGCTTTCTTCCTGTTAAAAGGGAGTTTTTCCTTCCCACTGTCGCTGTTCTGTCCTTATTGTGCGTCCCTTTGCCCAACTTAACAGACAGCTAATGGTTTCAATGAACATTGGAGGCGGAAGTACGTTTAAGGCTTTTTACTTCGTCAGTACTTCAATGATTGACATCCTTTTCTTCCCGTAAAACTAAAAACAAACACAAAGTAAATGTTACAAGATGTCTTTTCCTTTTTACTCACACTTCTAGGATATGAACTATACTGTTATATAGTATGTGTAATCAACAGCGACTCAGTATTGATCACAATACAACTTAGTGAGTTTAGCTTCCTCAAAGATAAACATAACAGATGAAATAACTGGTTTCTAAACAAATCTCTGTATTAGAAATGCACCAAATAAACTTGTAAACATGTTGTACATTAATACTCACAAGCAATAACTCTCCAAGGCAGAAACGTTTTAAAGAGCAACAACATATTCTGCAGGCTAACAAGCGACTAGCTTCCTGTTTCCTCTACCCGCAGGAACACAGAAAAACACCACCAAAATGTAAGCTGGTGAGTATTCCAACTATGACCAGCAGAGGGTGCTGAAGAGAAAGAACCTATGCATGTCATAACAGTCGCCAAAGTGCTTGCTTATAGGGGGTCATGATTGTTGGGTTTTGTATTATTGTAGGGTCTACTTTACAATGCAAAGCACCTTGAGGCAACTGTTGTTGTGATTTGGTGCTGTATAAATAAAACGGAATGGAATTGTATGAGAATACTTGCAGCTGTCCACACTTTAAAAGCTTTCATCCTGGCAGCATGTAAGGTGAGCAATTTTGCAGAAGATGCACATAGATGTCACTGAATTGGAGCTCTGGGAGAGACGTTGCCACTTTCAAGATTGAAATAAAGGCAGAATATGGATTGTTATTTTGACAAATTGCTTTGCTACAAGACACGGCCACAACACTAGATACTAATGCAGGTTAAGGTAATACTATTCTTAAATGGTGCAATTAATCAATCAGCCGAAGAGCAGTGGATACAGTGTACCTGAGTCTTTCAGATCTACAGGACTTTGGGGGCCGTGGTACAGTTGCCAGTTTTACTCTGATGGGAATCCAACTTTAGATTAGCCAATGCTCCCACATGTCTTTAGAGTGTTGGCTTACACTGAAACAGTATCTGGTTCTGAAGTGCTTTCACAGTTTCATATGATGGCAGCTTTAACATTAGACAGGCAATACTTATGTAAATAACCCCAGTCACGATGAGTCATCAAAAATTTTCTTATGCTTGCAGGAGAAGAAGTGACAAACATGTCAAACAGGCCTGACATATATTTACCAATACAGCCAACCGAGGAGTGCTGGGTTTCTGTGATCTGACATTGTGCATTGCCTAGAAAAAAAAAAGTTTGCTGCTTTTTCTGTCTTTATATTCGGGGGAGGGGGGGAGGGGGCGTATTTGCATTTTTTTCAAAATCTCCTCAGTCCCAGAGTGTACACAGACACATCCAGAAAGTGAAACTGCAATTTTTGAGAGAAGAGAAAAAAATAACAGAAAACTTTTGAGCAAGACCCCTGGGGTGAATTTTTACACCTCTGCATCACATCTGCAGTTAAACATATAACTTATGAATCTTCAGTGCCCTGTTATTTGATCTAATATGTTCATCTGGGGATCGGGAAATGATCTCTAACGCAACAGCTCTGCAGGTTTATCCAGCCTCTCTGAACTGCATTTGGCTTGTGCTATGGCATTACAAGAGGCTGGCAGGAGCTGCTACCTATTTGCTGTTCTCCACTGAGCCTACCACTGTGCTGACACATCAGTTGAACCAATTAGCTTTTTCCGTCACTCTGCTGTCACACTGTAGCTCAGCATACTGAAACACAGAGGCTGCATGTTACAGCCAGACACCAGGAGAGACCCTGTGGGATGATGAATACCAATGTTGAATCCAGAAACACCGTGTTTGTTTTGTTTGAGTACTCTAAGTCCCAATAAAGTAAATCTATTTATGTATATGTTTCTACATGCAGTACATTCAGTATTTTAGACCCTTTCACTCTTTAAAACTGTGACATTCCCTTGAAATGTTTATCCACTGTGACTAGAGTCCACCTGTGTAAAATCAAGCTGGTCACAATTCTTAAAGGCAAACAATACTGTCTGACACCTGACAGTGTCTATTGGAGAGAAAACCAATACAGGTCACAGGAACAAAGCATTGTGCCGGCACAGATCAATGACTGCTACATTTAAGGTTCCCAGTAGCACAGAGGCCTGTGATACTATTAAATGGAAGGCATTTATAACATCCAGGTCTCTTCTTAAAATTTGCTGCTTTCCCAAATAAGCAATCAGGAGAGAAGGACTGGTCAAGAGAGGTGACCTGGTGGTCACTCTGGCTCAGCTTCAGTGTGCAGAAAACAATTGTCAGTGCAGCATGACGCTGATGTGGGTTTTATGGCAGAGTGTCAGACAAAAACCTCCCCTCACAGAATAATATACAGTTATTTGGAGTTTGCAAAAAATAATATAAAGGACTGTCATAAACAAGACAATGAAACTAAGACTGAACTGTCTGGCTTCATTTCCATGTATTGTATGTAAATGAACTGAGTTACCACTCATCACCTGCCCTGCACCATCCCGACAGTCAAGCACAGTGGTAGAAATATCACCTTGTGGGTAGGGGTGGGTATCGTTTAGGTTTTATCCAATACCGGTGCCAAATCGCCAGGTGTTTCATCAGATTCAAGGTGTTACCCCCTTTGCACAGTATCACCTTAAAGCACTTGTTGCAGGCTGCTCAGTTTGCATCTTTTGCTGTGAAGTACAGCCAGACTTTTGACCGCTTGGCCTTGGGCATTTTTAATCTGTAGCTCTGCTCTAAAAGAACGTACATACCTGGGCGCGCCTACTATCCTTGGAAAGGTAAAATGATTGGCTAGAATCCAAAGTGTATGACATCTCAGGGATAAAAAGCACCGAAATAAAGCACCAAAATGTGCGCTGCTTTTCAGTCTGGTTACTACTGTTTATGTCAGAACCGATACCGGTACCCATCCCGTGGGGCTGTGTTTCCATTAGCAGGGATAGGAAGACTCTTCTGGGTAAACCTACAGCTCTACCTTGATGAAACCTGTTGCATCACAAAGTTGAATTTGCGTATAGGTAACAATTTAGCCCAGTCAGTAAACTAATAATTGAAACTGGAAACACAAAATCAGTCACCAATGACACCCATCCTAACTTACAGATCCTAAGAAAATCTGCAGTGTTGAATGGCGGATAATCCTTAAATCCAAGTGTGCTATGATTGTTGCATGATACGCAAGCAAGATTCAAGGCTGCAATAACTGCTAAAAACACTTCAGCAACATACAGTGTAAAAGGACTGAAATGTCATTTTTTCTTCTTTTAAGCCATGTTGATTCTGTCAATATTGTGCTGAGGTATGATACTGAGCGAAGACTGAGGAGAAAAAATAAAAAAAATTCTAAGACTCTTCAGATAAACTGTTTTAATCTGTTTGCAACCAAGCAAAAACATGAGGAGGATCTGAATATGTTTGTTCATCTGTTTTGATTTTGACCCTTTAGTACCATCGTTCAAAGGCCACAAGCAACCTTAGTATTGACTGACCATGTCCTTCTTCTGATTCCAACAAGATAACATGCCATCAGATCTCAAGCCAACAGAGCACTTTTGGGATGTGATGTAATGTGAGATTTGCATCATGGATGCCCAGCTAATAAATTCTCAGCAAGGACGTGATGCTATCAAAATTTCTGATGAATGTTTCCTGCACCTTGCTAAATCTATGCCAGAAAGAATTAAGGCAGCTCTGAATGCAAAACAGAGTCAAACTATTTAGTATCAGGGTGAACCTAATAATGTTTCCAGTGAGTGTAAACTAATACTTCTTCATGTATACCAGAGAGACCATCTTCCGCTGCATTTTTAGAAATCACCTAGTGCCACAATTTTTCAAATTATCAAAACCGGCAATGTGTTACCTATGAATAGAAGGAGGTTCAATGTCAGAAATGCATTTTCACATACTCACTTCTGTTTTTATACAAGCAAATCTTGCTCTCTCACTTTCTTTATTTAATTACAAGCCCATTTTCAAATAAATTCAATCTAGAGGTATTTCCCATGTTCCCACACTCTGAAAGCTGTGAGTACGAAGTTCCTCGAAGAGATCTAGTGATGTATGAAGTTCACTTCTTTCTTGAGGACTACAAACAAAATGTGTTTTTGGATACTGATTTATGAACAGTACCAATGTTGTCTTTCAGAATTCTTGTAAATTCTGCACCTCCCCATCAAAACTTAAAATTTAGATTGTCATATTTAGATGAGAACAAGCACATTCCTTCAACAACTTTGATTTCCCCCATGTCTATTCTTCTTCCCACTGGCATTATTTTTCTAGCTTTAAAATAAATGAAATGTCATATGATCTCTTCCTATTGACGTCACTTTGGTTGTTAATTTTTTTATGCATTTAATTATCCTTTAATAATCCCTCACAGTGAGCAGGTTCTGACTGGATGCAATCTAAAAAGCTACTCAGATCTTCTAATATCTGTGAAGGCTATCCAACCAAAACAAGAACCAGTTTTATTTCATTTTATCCACTAAACACATTATATAAACAACATATGACTGCATAACAGGGGGAATACTAGCTTTACCATCCCAGCAAACCCCCATCTGTCCCTTATGTATGCGTGCTGTTGTTCTGTTTGAGGTGCATTGTGTAGAGAGTGCATCATTTCGCCACACACGCAAGGGGAGCCGGCAAGGAAACAAATAACAACAATACATCAATAAAACATGAGGCTGAACTAAGCTGGGACCAAAGGCGGAGGTTTGAGGCATATTCAGCAGCAAAACAAGCTTCAGTGTATCTGGGGTGAAGGGGGTGGGGGGTTAAAGCGGAAGGTGCTCTTCTAGTTATCTAATGAAAGAATGAAGAATAACAACCAGACCACAAAGACACTGAGTATGCCCTAATGTAACCTCTCTTGTACTTTTATGCATGTGGACACTGGTGACAGGTACCACTTACTACTTGATTTCAAAAAGTAGATATTAAAATTTCAGTTGTTTGCCTTGCAGCCTTGCTGCAGGATGCTAGGGATAAAACACATCCTCAAGATCCTCAAGGTCCAATTTAAATTACAAATCTGCCTTTATGCCTTTTTGTATTACCCAGCAATCTTTAAATATTTAATAACAAAAGGATGCTTGTTCACTGTTCTGACAGTAAGCCATTTTACAAGCAATGGTGTTGCTATTCAGTATAGAAGGGATAATCCTTGAGATTAAAAAAAAAAAAATGAAACATTCATGTCTACCAGATGTGTAAACAATTAAAAAAAAAACATGCAGACCTATATCATTTTAAACACGTAGTGGGAATGTGTACAACTCCCGCTTACTAAATACATGGACTACAGTGCACAAAATGTAGGAACCAAAAAATCAGGAATTATTGCACTGAGAAATTACTTGATAATATATTGATCAGTTATGAGTTTAATGTAAAAAGAAAAAAAAGCAATAAAACAGCAAACCTCCAAAAACTAGAATTTCCAAAAACATAGAAAAGCACCAAATATTAAAAGGCTTAAAAGAGAGAATATTTCAAAACCTGCTATTAAATTTAAATTTCATGAAATCTTTTGTGCAATCTTAGTTTGACAATTTTACATCCTTGAAACCCACATTAACATTTCTTGAGGTATTCAGACATATTAGGGGGAAAAAAGAAGCTGCAAATATGATGTAGTAAATTTGCCAGGAGGCACTTACTTTCTAAATCCAACATTTTTGCTCCTTTTTTCAGATACGTTTATGGATATCTTACAAACATGAGACCAACTCTTTGCTATGCTCCCATCAGCGCCTCTGGAAAACTAGGAATCTCGTTAGCTTTTTAACTTCTCAAACGTGACCAGACAGCGTAAACAAAAACAGACTAAAAAACAGTGCAGAATTAACTGTAAGCTTGCCATGTAATTTTACATTATACATTGCTATTTCATCTGAGGATATAACACTATGATTATGGCAACTTTAATTTTGTACACTAACGTAATCTGTATGTTGGCAGTAAATAGCATATGTTTTAATTTTAAAATAAAATGCTTTTGTGTGCTTAGATCTCTTTTTATCCAACCTTTATCCAGCCATATTAAATCAAATTTTACTCAGCTCTGGTCATAAACATTTTATTTTATCCTTTATTTTGACCACACAAAACAGAAAGAGGTATTTATATGCAAATGTTTTTGGTAATACAGAAAAGCAAGGGAGCCCTTCAAGCTCTCCTCCTGATAGCATATACTTACTTTTTGAATACATTTATTATTTTCAAACAAGATGGCAAGAAGGTCCTTGGCTCTAATCCTCTGTCCGCCTGGGCTTTTCTGTGTATGCCTGGATGGATTCTTTCTGGCTTCCTCCCACAGTCTAAAGACATCCACAGTTGCAGGTGTGAATGTGACCATGAATAGTCTCTTTGTGCTGACAACATGTACAGGGTGTACCTCACCTCTCGCCTTATGCCAGCTGGGCTCCAGGCCTGCCTCAACCCTGAATTAGAGTGGAAGAAAGTGGAGTGGTTTTCAAACAAGACATACATCTAAAAATGCTATTCCTGCCCTATAGGAAAAACGTGTCCATTAACTTATTTTAATTATTGTAAATGTTTTCTTGTATTTTACTTTTATAGTGTTTTATGTTTTATTTTTTGTGTTTTATTTTAATCATGTAAAGCACCTTGAATTGCCTTGTGCTGAAAGTGTGCTATACAAATAAAATTGCCTTGCCTTATTCAGAAAAGGTGCAAATGAGAGTCATAAGTGAAATGCTGTTGGTCTAATTTTGAAAAAAATGGGATTGATTGCACTGACAATGATACTCTTTTAACGGTAGACACAAAAGTAAACAATACTACCTGCGGGTGAAGGGAAACTCTGAGGGAACTAAACACATACAACAAACTTAAAGTGGGAACAAAAAACAAGGATTTAAAACCAACATTACAACAGTAGGTCATTCAAACTTCATAAACCTTGAATTCAAAAGTTAACCAGACCATGATCAAACATGTAAGTCAATGTATCAACTGAAAGAACAAGAAGGAAAACAATCAATAACAAACAGGAATCCAAACCTCCAAAGCAACTCAAAACCCAGACACCAAAAAAGCTCAGGAGCAGGACAGTGAGCAGCATTGAGAGGAAAAGAAGGAGGAGGAGGCAAAGACTAAGAAGATGTTAAAGCACAGAGTCTAGTATTTCCATCAATTTACAGCTCAAGAGGCTGCTTCTAAAAAAAGATGTGAAGATAAAATATCATAGGAGAAAACTGTCTCCTTTGGCATTAAATATTATATTGTGAAATAAAAATGAAAAGTGAATCTAGGGATAGTGGGTTTTTTTAAGTGTACGAAAAGTTTTTTATTTATTTTTAGCCAGGTTAAATTGTGTTTTAGCACACTTTATAGCTGATCTGTCACCTAGCATCTACTACTACAGCCACCAGGTTTGTAGCAGTCAATGTGATACACAGCGAAGACAAATTAAAATACACTACTGGATCTCTGTGGGGCCGGCTCACACAGGGAAATCAAAAACCAGAGAAACATATCCACATGGGGCAATCGAACACCATGGAAAAAATCCATGTGACGCCATGCAGATTCCAGCCGAGTTTAAAAGTTTGCAGGCAGGCAAGGTGAGATTCCCCCGGGGAGCTGCTTGCTGAGCAGTAAGCTGTAGGACAACACAGTACCTTTTATCACAAACCACACACACCCTTCCTCTTATGCTGGGCTTACACTGTGCGATTTCGGTCGCACGATTTTTGAGTCGTGCGACCGTTTTGGCGATCGGCCCGAGTTTGGCCTTCATCGTGCGTTGTGCATCGTGTAGTATACGTGGGGTAACGAGAAGCGATTAACACCTCACGACCAGCTCCCGATCATCAATCGCTTGGTCGTGAGGATTTCAAACCTGTTTGAAATCCTCGCGACCGTCGTGAGGGTGTCACCGTAGTTTTTCACACTGCGCACGCGCAAACACAAATGTCAGCAAAAAAGACGGAGCAGCACGGCTGTGCAGCGTGTGATCTGGACACAAGCAATGGAGGCACAACTTGTAGAACTTTGGAAAGCTCATCCGAGCCTTTTCGATGTGGCCTCACAAAATTATCACGACCACAACAACCGTGAAAATAGTTGGATTTACATTGCTGCTCAATCACAACTGCCTGATCAATGTTTTTCATTAGCAATTTAGCAAAGTTGCTGGTGGTGGTGTGTCTGTGTGAGTGAAAGACAGAGAGGGAGAGCGAGCGACAGAATTTCTGTTATAACCTTCATGTTATGGACGCACAGTGTGAGCACTCAGGTCGCATCGGGCCGTATAGTGTGAGACCCTGCATCGTGACCTACGAACTTCTAACCCCTGCGAGTCAATCGTACAGTTTGAGCAGGAGCTGAATCGCACGACTGAAAAAAATCGCACAGTGTCTGCCCAGCATTAGTCATTCAAAGATTTGCCGAGTGCATTCATGCCACCCTTAGCCATGTCATTCGGCAGGGAAGAAATTTGGAAATTTGGGGGCAGGGATAGCTCAGTAGGTAAAGTGGTCGCCCCATGATCGGAAGGTCGGCGGTTCGAATCCACTTAACGGCTACCCTGAGGTACCCCTGAGCAAGGTACTGTCCCTACACACTGCTCCCCGGGCGCCTGCTTAGTGGGCTGCCCACTGCTTCACAGAGTGAATGGGTCAAATGCAGAGAAAAACAAGTAATTTCCCCATGGGGATCAATAAAGTATCCATTATTATTATAAACAGTTTTAATATCAGTGCCAGGATAAACGATTATATTTGCAAGTCTTTTCAAATGTGGCATCACTACTGAGCTTTACCTGGAACTTTAGTTGTTCACCAAATATTCCAAATCCCTGCAGAAACCATGTGGAAGAAGCAAAACACTGCTGCAAGGCATCTATGTTTATGCACTATTGTGAGTATTATACTGATTAATGTTTCAGATGTGATCTTTATAGAACATGAAATAAGAGAAGTCTTACATACAAACTAAAAGAAATCAATGAGTGAGGGATTGCCGGTAAGATCATTCATGTGAAAGTCCACACACTTTCATTTAGTGAATGTAATCCAATGTAGCTGGTTCGTTTGAGGATGTGAGGACTCCCACTCTTACTTTGGGAAAATTCTCGGCCACACAGCCCGTGTCCGTTGCTGAATGATGCAGCAGTGTGTTGGTGTCGCAGCAGACTCGAGTGAGGAGATATATGATATCTCATAGCCTCTGCATCAGTTCGTTGCCAAGACTGTGAGTGGGCTAAGCCTGAAAATAGAAAAGCGTTTATATGGGGAGGTCAGATTGCTGATAATAGGAGCACTCTACAGTAGAAGAACCTTGTCGTCATGATCTTCACAACTTCAGTTATCTCACAAGTTTTTCTGAACATACTAACTTGGATTTATGAATAGCTGAGTTAGAATGAGGAGCAGTCCTAAGACATTTAGGCAAAATGTCACCCCAAACCCCCACCCCTAAAACATGTGTTTTGCAGCTTATTAAACATGAAGTCCTGACTTACTGTGCTGCATCCTGTGTCACCACTGGGGTCTCCAATCAAATGTGAAATATGGTCACAACCAGAGATGGGCAGTAACGCGTTACTGTAATCCGAATACTTTTTTCAAGTAACGAGTAAAGTAAGGGATTACTATTGCAAAAACGGTAATTAGATTACCGTTACTTTCCTGTAGTAACGCTGCGTTACTGCATTACTAAAACCATGATTTTTTTGCGAGAATGTCTCATGACAATGATGTAAGCGAGTGCGACGTTCGTGGCAACAGCTGTGTGCAGATCAACAATGGATAATATATCGAGTGCGGGAGAGAGTATGAGTGTGCAGCGTTTAAAGCGTGGAAGTACTGACCTTACTTTGAGTTTGATTCCATAAAAAGTGACAAAAACATTAGCGTCCGTTGTGCGTGGGAAGAAAACTTCTTTTTAAAGCGAAAAAAAAAAAACCTAAACTTCCAAGCAAGCACCGAGTGCGCTATGACGTAATGGGAAATTCACAGAGAAACTCGCGGATTCTTCCACTGACCGCTGCGGCACACCTGCACCAGGGTAAACCTCCGCCTACCCCCACTCCTGCTTTACAGGTGAAAATAGAGCAACAGGACCGCTAGTCTGTGACTTTATTTATTTTCTGCTGTGTTTTACTTGCATCTATTTGAAAGAGTGAGTGTAAACACACACACAAAAAATATTTTATTTGCTGGAATGTGCAGAAAATAGGTTTAAATATTAAACAAATTTATTCAAGTCAGAGAATGTTGCATATAATAAATTTTTGCTTGATGCATAAAGTTAAAAGATTAAAACTAATAAAACAAGTTTTAAAAAGAGACTTTTCCATTTGATTACATTTTGTATGATGGATTATGTAGAAAAAGTAGAATTGGGCTGAAAGATCTATCGCTTTATCACCTCTTCAGGTTGTAAATCGTGTTTTTAAAAAGTAACTAAGTAACTAAGTAATTAATTACTTTTGAAAATAATTAATCAGTACAGTAATGGGATTACTTTTTTGGGGAAGTAATCAGTAATTAGTTACTGATTACTTTTTTCAAGTAACTTGACCAACACTGGTCACAACCTCCACTTCTTTTATTGAGCTATGCTGGTTACTAAAATGATTTTTGCAGAACATAATGTGACAGTAAAGTTAAACTTTTGGACGTAAAATGCAGTCACTTAGCTTCATTCTGTCAGGCATCTCTGAGAAATGTTGTAATATGTACAACATGAATTATTGAGCTATGACAAAAAAGTGCATTTTGTAAGGTCAGAGTGATCTTGACATTTGACCACGAAATTCTACTCAGTTCATTCAAGTCATCTGGACATTTGAGCTAGATATAATTCCCTCTCATTTTGAATTCTTTCTCGCTAACATTATCTGTTTGCAAATGTTTCCGTTATTCATCCTGCACACAAGTGGCAGACATTTCAATCCCTGGTGTAAGCACAAGGGCTTGGTTCTGTCTCAGTTTTGTCTCAGTGATGCAGTGTAGGTCTGCATTTAAGAGTTTAAATCGCCAATCGTCCAGTCATCGTTCGGGTTTTCTTCAGCTCTATTGTCCTTCTGTCTTCTGTATCCACCAAGCATGGATATTTTGTTGGCTTCAGTCAATTTTTGTAGTGTACCGTCAATAAAATCCACATAACGCTACTGTTTAGGTTTAAAAACTGGTTTGAAGTTTTAAGTCTGCACTTTTGACACATGTTGAAACAGAGACTGGTACGTCATCTTAAACTGGTAATGTGACTTCAATGAGCTGGCTCTTCCGCTGAATCGAGAGGGTTAGTGACTTTTGTCACCATTATTGAAAATAACACAGTCAGTATTATTCTTTTAAAGTAGATTCTAGTATATTGACATTTATCTTATATGTAACACATGTAGCATTGCACCAGCGCATAGCCACAAAACATTCACATCATAGATTTTTGTTTATTTAGACCTGCATTCCTAGACTAGTGAGCCACAAAGCTGTAAGCCTCCATTACAAAGAATAGCAATTCAGTTAGGACAAAACAGCTCTGGTTGTCAAGCAACACCAAGGACATGCCATTATTTTCCAGTGCAGCATTCAGATTTTATTTTTTTTTTAATGTAACGACATTTAAAGAGGAAATCGCAGCCAAGGATGATTACAAACTGTTTGAAAAGCTTGAATGAATTGCAGTCGTCACCCACATCTTTCTTTGTTTCACTCGGTGAATTAATGTGGCAAGACCTGACTTTTGCTTTAATAGCATCACCTTGATGGCAAAGATCACTGAAGCATAGAAACCGTGAAAATATGGAATATTCTGTCAATGCCTACACGACTTGTAGCATACATAAATTTGTTTTAAAAAAATACAGTTCACCGACACACTCCTTTTTCACTGAGTACAATATTCAAAAGATGGTGTTACTCTAAAAGAGAGTTGGTTCTTGGCAAGGTCAGAATACAAGGCTTTTAATTAAAGTTCAAATTAAAGACAGGAGGTGACATTTTACTAAAAGGTTCTTGCATATTCCTATTTTCAGTTCTCATCACATCTTTTCCAACACAGATCTGAAACTAATTTTGCTATTCCATGTATAACACGGGACCTTGTATCCTGTCTGCTGACTTCCCCCAAAACATTCCTGACCTCTTCTCCGTTCACATGAAATATAGATCTTCTTTTGCAAGGTAGGACTCCAAACTAATAGCATTTTGAGAAGGGCATAGAGCTCTATCTTTCCATTTATTCTCTGTGCCTATTATCCATCGTCACAGGGAGATCGAGGCAATCCCAGCATGTAATGGGTGAGAGGAAGGTTACTCCCTAGGAAGGTTTCCAGTGCAAGAATTTTATCACAGTTTAGAACACACCTCTAGTAAAATATTAATCTGTCTTAGAGGGTTTATCTATAGCAAGGTGGCGATTTGTTAAGTCATACCAAAGTGTTAAGGAACATTAAATCTCACATCACATTTTAGTACTTTGTCCACTTAGTGATACATCTGAGATTGTTGTTTTTCTCCTGCTCTTTCTTCCACCTACAGCTGTGCTTTCTTACACAAACTAAGAAGAGACGGTGTAATTTTTCTCTCACAGTGTACAGCCTTCATTGGGGAAGCACACTACAAGATCGCACTGCACATGTTCAAAGAGCTCATTCAGGTGAGCTGCTGCTTCCTACTCACTGTCACTCACTGAACATAGTAGCCACAAAAAGAGGTGGGCCTGCATCCAATCATCTGCCTCCATCTCGGCCTATCCCTAGCATCCGTCACACAAACCCTCTGAATGTCCTCTTTCACTACATCCATGAATTTTCTCCGTGGACTTCCTCTTTTTCTCTTCCTCCTGCCTGGCAGCTCTGTATTTAACATTTTTTGCCCAATATATCCACTATCCCTCCCCTGCACATGTCCAAACCATCACAGGCTTGCGTTTCTAACTTTGTCGCCAATCCCGCTCAGCCTGAGCTGTCTCTCTGTTATACTCAGTTCTAATTCTGTGCCTCCTCGTCACTCCCATCAAAATTCTTAGCATCTTTAACTCAACCACCTGCGGCTCCACCTCCTGTCTTTTTGTCAATGCCATGGCATCCCTAATAAGGAATGTCACAATAACCAAGACTGAAAATAACATTTATTTCCAAGCTACCGCTTTAGCCTTACCTAAACTCACCGATAAGAAAGGCAGTAAGAGTCGGGCGATAACTGATACACTAGAGACAATATGCACAGAATGCAGATGTGTTTTTCAGACCAAGGTAGGAAATATTTCCAGTTTAACCAAGCACCTATCTATACAACATCCAAAATATTATTCAGTTCAATTCAGTTCACTTTTATTTATACAGCGCCAAATCACAACAACAGTCGCCTCAAGGCACTTTATATTGTAAGCTAGGCCCTACAATATCCTTTTGATTGTTTTTGAGAAAGCTGCCATTGTTGTTTTAAATTCAACACTCCATAGGCTGAAATGTTTGCAGAGGCTGATGTTATTTAAAAGCTTAAGATAGCACAAGTTCTACTGTAATGTAATGTTAGTTGTTGAGAAACCTGTTCAGAAACCACTCTATTTCAGTTTGTGTCCTGACACAAAATATAATGTTACCTTAAATAAGTGGTTTGTAATGACCCCTAAATAAAAAGGACATTTTAAGAAAGGAGTATTTTGCTTTGGTATTTCATTGAGTCTTTTAATTCATTAACTGAGAAATTTGTGATTCTACTGCCATTGCTGGCATCTACAAAAATTTCTGGTTTCTGGTTTTCTTTGTCAAATTTCTTGTGACAAAAAGTAGTTAAAAGTCACTAAATTTAACACTTAGTATAACACTAAGTTTAAATCAGAAAAAATGAAGTGAACTGAAGCAGGATGATCAATGCTGTAAGTGTGAGGGATATTGAACATTCCACACTAATATTTATATATTTATGTATATTTGTAATACTTGTATTAGAAATATAAATTTATGTATACCCAGGTCTGCAGCTCTGCTAGCAGGAGGACACAGTGAAATGGGCTCATATTAGAGGAGACACACCAAGTTTTACAAAAAGATGTCATAAGTGTGGGTACACCAAATAATCACAATAGCATATTTCCCCTTTATGCCTTTTTACCACAGGCTACAGAGGAAAAATAGATTCTAGGACATCCTTGGGCTGTAAGCAAGCACAGGGAGTTCAAAAGAGGGTCTAGAGGATTTATTTTTTGCCTGTAACCAGACAAAAAAAGCAGCTATGACTAACAACTTCAATGCCAGCAACAGTGTAGCGGGTGTGATTGTAAGGGAGCCATAAATCAAATTTATAGATTGCATATAAAATATAGATCACCACTGTGATGTCATTGGTTCATTTGTGAAGTCTCAAGATGAGCCTTATGGCGTGCATGTACGACTGCCATCTTAGCTTTTTAAGCAGGTGTCACAAGCGAGGGGAGGATCTGACACACCCAACAGTACCAGCATATCAGTCACAATAAAAATAAACCTAAACGTTCAGTCAGACTTGAAACTATCGACCGAGTCCAGAAAGCCAAGAAAATGTTCACTAAGGCCATAGATCAAGGGATCTGAGGACAGTTTTAGCATAGCATTCGTGCAGCAATAGAGTTGTTGTCTGCAGTGTAGACACTTTTCATGGGAGATCACTGCCTGACCTCCCATAAAAACAGCTAGCAGGTTGCCATTTGATTTCAGACACTTGCATGTTTCCTGTAAAAACAGAAAGCAAAAGAGGTCCCCCACCTGCCATAAAGCTGTCTGTGGTCTGATTATTCAGCTTCAGAGAGATAAGCAAGCAGCACCCACCACATCCACCACCTCTGTGGCGTTTCAGCAGGAATAAAGAATTCAAATCTAGAAAACAGTTTACTGGGTGCAAAATTAGTTCTAAACATTTTTTTACTATCTTCCAGTAAATTCCAAATTTGAAAAAAATCTTTAGGAATAATTAGGTATTTGACCAGATTAAGCGCTATGGTCTCACAGCAACAAGGTTCTGACTTTGAATCACCTGGTCTCCAGGCATTTCTCTGTTTTCATTGCACCTGCCATGCATGATAGTTTAATTAGGGATTTTAGATTGGCTGTTGGTGTGCATGCAAGGTAACTAAAGTTCTTAATCGTACAGAAGAGTGCCATACGGAAATATATGAGAACGTAATATGTGTATGCGTAAATGTAGCAGTTTGAATGGCCAATAAGATTAGAAAAAGGCTGTAAAAATGCCACGCAGCCCATTCCAACACCTGCAAAATAGATTTTTTGCCATTGCTTGAACAGATGCTGGGGTGTATGTGACATACTGTACATGTCATATTACCGTATATAAAACCACTTACAGACTGGATTTGGCTCTAAAGCACCATGGAACAGCAAACTGTAGCTGGAATACTTGTTTGATGGCAGACACTCAAAGACTGAGACTGAGAGGTTACAGCACTGATTAAATGGCATTTGAAGAACTTTTTTTGTTTTGTTTTTTTCTTCACTCAGCAACATTGACCTGCAGGGCACAAGTATGACCCTGCCCTGGGTAAAATGCACAAAATAAATTGAATCTGCTGCATATACAGTACAGCACACAAAAGTCAAAAGAAAATTTTTAAAAGTATGAATAATTTATTTTCTAAAATCAGGTTCAAAACCTTTGAAGAAACGAATGATCTCCATTGTAACATTGAACAGAGATGGTAAAACTAACCCAAATGAATGTAATTGCCACATAGTTGTAACGTAAACATTGCATCTTAATCCCAAATACTGCTGACTGCGTACTGTATTAGTGGTAAACAAGAACAAAATAACAAAAGTTATATTGTCCTCATTAAATCAGGAGGGTTTTCACGCTGCTTTGATCATCCATGGCCTCACTTCAGTGGATTAGGCTATTCTCCCTTTTGTTAGCTCTTCCACCCATGGTTAAACACAGAGCAATATTATAGCGATAGTAGGTGGTTATGCTATTACAAAAACCAATAACACAATAGGATGTTGTGAGCAATCAGGTCCTCATAACTCTCCTCTCATGCTTTTCATTGTCTTTTCTCTTGGCAACGGCATAAACATGTGTTAAATGGACTCAATATATATTTTAAACCTGATCCTTCTGATACTGAGTATCCTTGTTACTTTTAGAATGACACAAACCAAGAAAAACTGTTTTACATTGAAGGTTTAAGTGCAGGACTTCAGACATACATCAACACACTCTCCACACACATCCATTTGAAAGAGCACAATATGAAATCATTGGACTTTCCTTATTAAAATCCTTTTTGTGTATCTGACTGTTCGAGTGGGTTTTCACTTCTACATTTTTAATGATTTATCGACTGCACAGTTTTCCAAAATAATTGCCAAATTTGAGGATTCCTGTGCCTTTCATCAAGAACAATTATGTCCAAATTTCATCCATATATCAGTACTTTTTTACTAATTTGAATTGGAATAAGTAAATGATGGCATACTAATATGTTTGTCATGCTTGCATAAACATTTAGTGGAGGACATAAAGCATCAAAATGATCACTGACATCTTTCAGTACTCACATTATTCTGCTTCTCTTGTGTGGTTTGCTTCTATCCAGCATTTTAAAGACCCTTCTAGCATCTGCTCAAATTACTTTTACTTGTTTGTCATGCATTCAATGTTCTGGTCAAATAATTAACCCCAGGCATCAGGGTGCTTTAAAGACAAAGTTTCAGATGTCTGTGAAGGTTCTCAGTCATCCAGGTCATCGTAGTCAAAGAAGCTTGCAAAGAAAAGCGTCTGGACTTCTTTAAGTTGCTTGAAAACGTTTCACCTCTCATCCGAGAAGCTTCTTCAGTTCTAAGGTCAAATGGTGGAGAGTCCCAGATATAAACCTAGTGGGAGTAACCCCCAACAGAGGGACAAAAGGACCCCCTGATGATCCTCTAATTGCCTGAGCCAAGGTGTGAAACTAGGTGTGGGTCCCAATCAGCCAGAGTTTCGGGTGAGTTCATTGTGAAACCTGGCCCCACCTTTTCATGCAAGTTTCAGATGTTTTTTTCCTATTGATGGCGCTGTATGGTCATTTAAAAACACACAGGGCTGGTTGTGAGCAGAAAAGCCTCACAACTGAAGAAGCTTCTCGGATGAGAGGTGAAACGTCTTCAAGTAACTTAAAGAAGTCCAGACGCTTTTCTTTGCAAGCTCCTTTGACTACGATGACCTGGATGACTGAGAACCTTCACAGACAAAAGCCTCACCCATTTAAATTCTAAGTGGGTGGGGCTTAAAATGCTAATCTTCTACTAATTGGAGGCCTGGTGTTTTGATCCCTGGTTTCCCAAGTCTGCATGTTAGTATCCTTGGATCCTTGGGCAAGACAATGAACCCTGATTTGATGAATCCTGATGAATCCTTTGAATTATATGTGCGTGACTGTTATAGGAACAAAAATGCTTGAGTGAATGGGTGAATGAGGCTTGTAGTAAGAAAGCACTCTGAGTGCTGAAATTAAGTAGAAGGCACTGTATAAGCACAGACTGTTTATAAGGTGCAGCCAGTCAACAAAGGGAAGACAGCTGTGGCTTATTTCTGGGCGGCTGCTCCAAAGCTCAGTATAAGGTAAATAAGAATTGTAGGAATATTCTGAACTGTCAATCATGCAAAGCTAATCTAGCAGAGTCAAGCAATAAAAATGTGGAGCAGGAAATGAACACAATAGGGCTCCTTAAAATTGTATAACCTTCAAATGTAATCATGGATGGTAGCAGGGGAGGGGGATAAATATAAACTTCTTGTTTCTGTGTATACTTCCCTACAGGATTAACTCAAACTGAACATACCCCATTATTTTCTAAATTAGTAGAGAATATATTCTGAGCTGCAAAGGATAGCATTTATTTACTTTAGACTTTTGCTTTACTAATGTGGATTAGAACTGCTTAACGCTTCTGGAATTCAGTCTTACCTTTGGGTTGTCTGAGCAGCACATGTTAGCTTAAATAGTGATTGTACACTGGCTGTAGGTGTGATTGTGAGTGTGAATGCTTTTCTATCTTCCTGTGTTAGCCCTGTGATAGACTGGCAACCTGTCCACGGTGTACCCCACCTTTTGCCCTGAAAATAAATAAATGGATTGATAGACATTTATTTGTTTACAGCTCTTCACATGTGATGATTTGCTGGTAAAGTACACATGATGTACACCAAGCATTAGGCATTAGCATGAACAGCAGGCCTTCCTTGTTATCTGGTAAACCCAATACCTACAGTGAGAATGGCAATAGCTGAATCATGCATGTCCATTCACAAATGGAGAATGATGTAGCCAAACATAGACCAGTTCATGAAGAAAACAGGACTGAGGCTGGGGCAGTGGCTAATATTGCAGCAAGACTGTGAACCATGCTTATAACCAAGACAGTGCCAGAGTGGTCAAGTCGAAATCTTTTGCATCTACCCTTAGATTATAGCCAGGCCTAAATTCTTTACTGGATCCTAAGAGATGAAGCTGAAAATTATCTACTAGGAAGAACAGAATAAAAAGCCAGAATTCACATGATGGAAAACTTGCAGAGTTTTTCAAGAAGACATAAAGCTGCATCTCTTCGCAAATAACTATATTTATAATGTACTTAAATTAATAATAAATAAATAACAGAAATAGGGACTTTTATAAACGAAAGAGTTCTGTTTTAGCTTTTAGTAATTTTGGAAAGAATTTAAAACATACTTGGACATTTTTGGGTTATTGAATGTGGACTGATTAAAAATAAATACTTTAATATTACTCATCTAACATAAATCTACAGCATTAAAAAGATTAGAAAAATTATTCACACTTTTGACTGTGACAAGACTACTCTAGCACATTTATCCATCCATCGATGTTTTAACTGCTTATCCAGCTCAGGGTCATGGAAGGGCTGGAGCTTATCCCAGCTGTCCTTGGGTGACAGGTAGGGTACAGCCTGGACAGGACGCCAATCCATCCCAGAGCCAACAAATTAAGGTGTTTAATAATTAATTCCACAGAAAAGCTGTTTTCTACTTAACGAAAATAACCCTATCCCCCAAATGTGATTTTAGAAAGAGGTCTAAAATGCCGATTGTCTAAAATCTGTGACGATTTGGGGTGGAATGTCATCTGCTGGGGTTCATGATGGTTGGTCTTCTGTTTTTCATTGAGTCCAAAGTCAATGTAGTCCTCGGAGATACGATTTTAGAGCACTTTCATCTGCAGACAAGCTTCATGGAGATGCCAGTTTTCTTGAGCACGTGTCCACAGAGCCAACGCTACTATCAGAAGTTTTCTGACTGTTGTATCACCTTGCTTGGTTGGCTGATAAACATGTCGGATGATAACTCCACAGAGAAGCTATCTCGTCAAGATAATGTCAAGAGAAAGATGAGAAACACCCAGACACAAATCCAGATGAACTGAAGGTTACTATCAAATCAACCTGGGCTTCAATAACACCTCAGCTATGCAAAATATGAACATACTTTCCAGAAGTATTGTAAATATTTTTTCTTTTTAAAAAAAATGTATCTTTTTTTAAGAAATGGAAGAACTGGCCTTCTGATTTTCTACAGTTAAAGCAATAGGCATGGAAATATTTCACTAGTCATGTAACAAATACAGAATAAGAAAGAACTTTTTTATTATATTCTATTCATTTTTAATAAACTTGCAAGTCTTATACCATTCCCAGGGGAGTGTTGAATCACCCCCACTGTCTACAGCTTTGCTTGCTGTTGTTTCTGGACTGCAGAACATCACTCAAATATCCGCAGACCAAACAACCAGGGAGCTTGTGGAGAGTGTTAATTTAGACACTGGTTCACTCCTGAGTAATGCTTTCCCTCCACCGAGAAAACCACATAGTTTATCAAAAGAGCAACAGGTAGAGAAATCGTCGCATTTGGCGTCTCTGCTGATCACATCATATCAGTCATTGCTTATAATAAAGTCAATTTCAGAGCCAAGAACGGGGTTTTTTTGCCCTGAGATTGACAGCAGCAACTACCTGTGGGTATCGTGATTTATCATCATGTACGCAAGCAGCTCATAGTGGAAGAAAGCTGAGCCGTTAAAGCCTACGTCCAACACAAAGCTTTAGTCACCCGGGAGCATTACAGAATTGCGGCAGATGTGGTAGTCAGTGAGAATGAAGAGATGAAAAACACTTAGGTAGAGTTATGGAAAGGTTGAAGGGGAAAAAATCAATTCACAGCCCATATCAATGCATTTTGTCACTGCAGTGGGATTCATTAACCTGGTCTAATAAGAACTAATAAAGCTGCTTTGCCATTGTTTGGTATCGATTTCTTTTCTCCTCCTACAGATGACTGTAACACCAGCTTTTATAAAGGCGGGTAAGTCCCCATGTTTTTTCATGTCTGTCACAGCCTTTGCAGCCTTCATTGGTTTTTCATGGTGAGTTATTCAATGTGATGTGTAAGGCTTTTATTAAGGCACCTCGGAGTTTGTGGAGATCTCATCTCAATTGACCTGTGGTAAGTTGAAGTTATTAAAACAGCCGCTCGTCACCTTCTTCTCACCAGCCTTGTCCCTCCATTCCCCAGCCTCCCTCTGAGCCACACACCTACTTGATCACTTTCTTTCTGCTTTGACAGCTCCCTCCCACTCGCTCTCATTCTTCATTATTACTCTTCTCTAAGTCTATCTCTCAAACCTCTTTCTCTCCTTTCTCCCACAACCCAGACTCTCCCCAGAGTGTTCTCTAACTCTGTAAACCGCTTTCAACTCTTTCCCTAACCACGCTCTTGTCAATTTACCTGTCCTTTGTTGCCTGAACTTGTCATTGCCTTGTAACAAGGGATAGTTTCCCTTGGTCTCGTGACGGCAAAAGTGAACACTTGTCATATTACTTTTGTGACAGAGTGGCTCCTTCTGCCTCAGAAGTGTCTAGACATGCTTGTCTTTGTTCTGTTTCACATGGTGTCCCTGTCCAACACCGAAGCCTGCATCTGAATCCACACAAACACAAAGAGAAGCGGCATGTTTCTGATTCCAGGTGAGCATCAACATAGCATTAGGAAGTGTTTAATTAATTATGTTGGTCCTGCATTATTATGAGAATTTCCTATGCAATGATAAGAATTTAACTTAAGGGACTTTTGGTGGGACAGGACTCGGGCCTTTTAGACTTGCTCTGTGAAAATGAAAAAAGCACTAAACCTAATAGGTACATCAAGTAGCAGCAGTGCTATTAAATAGATCCAAAAATAGAAGCAAGAAATTGCGTTGCCAAAATTATAAATGTTTCTCCATGTGTAAGCAGATATGTGAAGGAAACAGGGTGTAGTAGCATTTTAGAGACTAACGACGACTACCCTCAGCTACTGCATTGTTCTGCTTAAGAGTGAGCTCTAGTGGCAATATGCTGAACCACAAAGAGGCAACAATGAAGTGCCATGCTGTACATTCCCAGTTATGAGCATTAAAAAGCTTTAGAGATCATTGCAAAGACAAAATGAGCAAATCAGTTGAGGTTTGCTTCTGATCTAAGATTATTCATTTAGTTTCATATTAGTCTGTTATTAAGCAACAGTACTGACATTGCAAACTACATTTTTTTTTATAGAAAATGAAAACTTGATGTGCCAAATGCTTGGATCCACTTTCCCTTAAATAATTTGCTGTTTTAAGCATCAGTGTTATTAAGATAACTACCAGTGTTTCACCAGAGGAAAATTCACTGCCTTCCACAACACCAAAACAAACATTTAATTTTGCATATGACTACAACATAAAAACATCCAGCAACCAACAAACGCTGCCTCAAAATTACTTAAAGAGGTATTCTGGTAAAGGAAGCGGAGCTTTAATAGCTCTCACAAAGTGCTTAGGAGATCACAATCTCAAGAAAAACAAAACAATAATCTTCAGTGTGGTAGCCTAGAGATTTCACTAATGAGGAGGGATAGGGAGATAAACTGTTGACTTATTTTAGAGTTGCAGCTAAAAGCCCTTTAACTGCTCTTAGTTGGAAAAGACTGTAGATCCAATCACTAAGTGTGACATAAGTTCTGTGAATTATGCCCTGTTGTCTTTTTCGGAGAATCTCTAAACCAATATTGTCCAAAAAAAAAAAAGTAATTAGAATTTTATTTGTTTTACTTCTGAGTTTTAGTAAACATTAACCAATTATTCTCAGGGCTGAGCACTTATTTTGGCTCTCTGTTGCTCTTTGGCTGTGAGAGTATGCAGCTCTGTTTCAGGTAACTGACTGAAAGCAATTCAGCAATAAATCTCCTGCCGATACGACACTGCACGCACCTTGATTAAAAAGCAAAGCTATCACACCGGAGCTTGTTCACCTTCAGAGGATGGTCCTTGCCCACATACAAATCACTGTAGCTGACCAACTTCCCTCTGTATCTCTGACAGCACTCCCTCTACAAAAACACTGTTTATTATTCATGTTTATCATCACACCATGTCTACTGTTTGCTACCAGTTTCATAGATGGACTGGCAGCAATTTAGAGTTGCTACATGAAACCCAGCTTTACCGTCAACACTGAAACGGATCCCACTTAGTATCACACACAGCCAACCACGCTGATGTGTGCTCGCAGCAAGGCACGTGTGCACACTTTTTCCAACTGCGACTGCAACCGCCCACACACCAAACATTCAGATACAAACATGCACACATGCACACATCAGTTCTGGGAAATGCCAGTCTGTTCACCATTTGAGTTCATGTGTTTTTCTCAACACTATGGCCCCTGGCTTCTCACACACAGCTATCACTCTGCATAGCAGAAGGAAGAGAAATGAGAGTAATACTGCAGTAATCACACGTCTCCTGCAACGGTGGATAATTACCTCACGATGACTTCCTTGCTTATTAAAAACCTATTTAAGCTCTAATCCTTTTTCCTGGGTTCTGATATTACACACGAAGATAAGATTTTTCTGTTTTTTTCCAAACACACAGACAGATGTGTACAGTTATTCCCAGTCTTCGAATTCCCATCTTAACTTTGTGTTTATGAGCATGTTTGTTTACACTTTCATAGCCCAGTATTTTCAGCTTTGCCAGCTTTCATATGACCTCAGTTTTTGACAGACGTTTGATAAAAAGAATCATGATTCAGGCACAAAAAAAAGAAAAAGAAAAGTAATAAAAACTAACTTTTCAATCAGATGCTATTGCTTGAGTGAGTGGAGATTCATGCCAGAACACAAACATCACCAAAAGGGCTCCTAATACCAAAAAATAAATTCAGAACAGGATACATATTTCATTCTGACACTAATTAGGAGACGCCAGCACACAACCACTACAGGATATGACAAGCGCAGGAGATCATTAGATATAATTTTCCAAACACAAACAAAAAAAAGTCTAATGATTTTGATTAATGAATGTGCCTAAACCTTTCGTGGGGAATAGTGACTAGCCTGAAAAAAAAAATCAGTTCACCTGATTTAACTTACAAAACCAAACAACCCAAAAATAGAATTTGTCTAAATTAGATTACATGATCATTGAAAATATACAGCAGCTGTTAGCTAAACACTTGACTGGGTAATTGACTCACTCCACAAATGGATCTACAGGCGAGTGCAGCTGAAAAGCAGAACACTACAAGGAGTTTCAGTTAGCCGTGAGAGGTGATTACCCGGAGACGACGCAGTGTTGCCAACTTAGCGACTTTGTCGCTATATTTAGCGAGTTTTCAGACCCCTTAGCACATAGGTGTCAAACTCTGGCCCGCGGGCCAAATGTAATTAGGCTGCGGGCTAAATTTGGCCCGCGGGCCAGAGTTTGAAGCCATACCAAATTACTATTAGAGCTGGCCTACTGGTATTACACAGCTAATATATATATTGTTTAGTATTAAGCTTTGCTTGTTCGATATTCAGTTTTTCAGCAAAAAGTGTTTGAGTCCATAAGAAAAAATTCATTCTTATATCTGGAGGAATAAATATGTTCTAACCCAAAAATAGAATTTTTGGGTTAGAATTTTAGCGACTTTTTTTTTTTCTAAAAAAAAAAGACGTGAAAGCGCGTATCGCTTTTACTCTCAACAAGCAGCGGGTGCTGTAACGCAGTCAGTTCTTCTTTTACTCTTATGCTGTTTTGTGGATCACAAGGTTTAAAACTACTTATAAACACACACACAAAGTAACTCCACCAGAGTTCCTATTTCGGGTCACTTTTGCCGGTCCAAGCCCGGGTAAAGGAGCAGGGTTGGAATTGTGACATTAAAAAAACAATAATTGCTAAAAGAAATCTAATTTGTAGTTCTAAATAAACTCTAAATGCATTTAGGACGTTTTTTACTCACTTTATGTCTCTTCCACGATGTTATTTCTCTCTCCAACAACATAGGTTACAATTAGATTAGCATGACCAATTATGCAAATTAGGAGATGATGTCATTTAGCGACTTCTAGCGACTTTTAGGACAACCAATAGCGATTTTCCTTACTGAGGAGTTGGCAACACTGGCTGTGACCTAAAACTCACAGTTCACTGTGCGAGCACTGGACTAAACATGATAACCTAAATTAAGATTCAAATGGTTCTCCACCTCATGGGACGTGGCCAACACACAGAAACAGACAACCATTCACACCTACTGGTAATTACTACCAATTTACCTAAGATTCATGTCTTTGGCCAACCACAGGGCCATGCATTATCCCAAAAGAGAGTACGAGAGAGCATGCAAAATCCACCCAGGAAGGCCCGAGCCAGCAGGCAGACTGGACCATCTTTCTGTGGGTTATAGTGTTAACCACCGCTATACCACCTGGATAGGTCAGCATTTTTCAAAATAAGTTCATCTGTCTAGTCAGCAGCAAACAGAGCATGCAAACAACAAACCCTGAGGAGGCAGGTCCAAACGACCGACCGCTGTGAACACACTCTACAACTGCTCTTATACACCAGTGAAGATCAATCTGAGGCTTCAAGGAGGCGATATAGGCTAGTTAAAGTTAATCAGAGCTTTTCCATAGTCACAATAGTAAACAATAATGTTGTCCCTGGACAAATGTGCACTACTGTGCCAACTGCACTGAAGAAAGGAACAAAATAGATACAGGAGACAATGTGTCATTCACTAGTTAAAATACTAAGTCTTGACTCTGTATTTGGCAGACTTACATTGATTGTGTTTTGACATTAGAGGGACTGGAAGGGAAATATAGCTCTGAACAGAGCAAAGCTAACTGTTCCCCAAAGCTAACTGTTCCCCAAAGCTAACTGGCTCCCTTACAATATAAAGTACTATTGCTCATCTACACATCTAACTCTCACCAATAAAGCCTACTCCTCTAAATGTTTCCCAAAATGTCAAACTTTTCACAGATGTGGCAGTGTGGGGTTGTTACTCGAAATAGTAATATATTACTCATTACTTGTTACTTTTTAAGTCATGCATTCTGTTACTATATCACTCCCTGGAAACTGTTACATTACTTTTGAATTATTCTGCAACATGGACTGAAATGCATTACATACAGTGGGTCTTTGTAGTTTTTAAGTTTGAAAAAATAAATAAATATAAAAGCACAAAGCAAAGTTGAAAACCAACCCAGAGAGACTTCAAAGCAATCAGCACTCAGAGTCTGCTGTAGAAACATGTATAGGTAGAAATGGAGGCGCCAATACTGCAAGCGTAATTGTGTGTCAGTTTTGTGTGAGTATGCTGTCGGTGCAAAGATATTGTGTTAGCAGTATAATATGGCTGTTTCTGTCGCCCTCTTACCCTTTCATGCAATAAGAATCAAAGTAATGACCACATCTCCCCACCTCCAAAGTTGAAGCCAGCATTTGCCTCCTTCCTTATTAACTTAACTTATTATATCAGAATGTCTATTTGAAAGGAATTATTTCAGAACTTTTTAGGATAAACCGACTAACTTTAGGCCAGTTTAGTGGTTGACGTTAAACATCCGGACTAGCAAATGTCATCCTTTCAGCTGATAGGTTGCTAGCAAGTAATGTGGGCAACGTCAGCCTTTTTTTCTTGTATGCAGTCTTTCTACACTTGCATCACAGCAAGTTTCCCATGGAAGCAATGAGTTTATATGTATTTTTCCCTACTTAACCCTCTTGACTAAAAAGGAAAAATGACAGATTAAAGAGTTTGTTTGATTTTTTGCTGAATTTGCAAGTTTTTTCTTTAAAATTTATAATTTGAATCTAAAATGCCCCATTAAATACCAAAATACTGGAAAATGTGTGGTTAAAAATAATGAATGACTGAATGAAAATGAATGGACAACATGCTGCTTGCAGAGTTAAGCTGGTGGCTTGATGTTTGATTGAGGCATCATTGTTTAACGTACTGAATTCTACTTTGAAAGCTTGTTTGTTCACCTAACACAAATACCTATCAAAATAAATAGTTTTCTATTGTCCACATTAACATCCTCAAAATCATCATAATAAATACACAGAAGATAAGAGAATGATAACGGTGTCATGCTTTTCAAAAGAAAATAAGGCCTTCCAAAACAGAGTTACAGATACGATGCACAGACCAATCCTACATCAGCGTGTAATAATGATATAGTAAGAAACAACCTCAGTAAACAGAGTGACCCTGCATGCACTGTGGTTAAATAACAATGTCAGCTCTCGCCATCTACTTAGCATAAGAAAAAAAAGGAAGCCTACAGTTATAAGGCGAGTTAATTGACAGAAATTGTTTTTTTATACACAAGCAAATGCAGAGGGAAAGTATTTAAGGCTGTGGTAATTCTGTGAAAGGGTGTGAATGCTGTCAGTCAAAGCACATTAATAATAATTCACATAACCTTTTCTGGAACAGGACCATTAGACTTTTAAAAAGATCCTCTGATGGGGAGTGATTTTTATTTTTGATTGCATTTATTTCACACTGCAACAGGAGTTCATGTTTCACTCAACCTATAGTGATATCATTAGACTCACAAATCAGAACTGTACCTGCACACCAACCCACCCAGAACAAATTGAGAGCCTGTAAATCCTGACAAGCGCTGTGTCTTACCAGCGGTCCTCTGATTCTCAGGACTTATCCACCCGTCAATCCTTCATCTGTCCATTTCTTTTCTCGTCTGACTGGTTATCAAAAGGTATTATGACTGCATCTCTAATGCCTCCTGCTGAATGCGCTTATTCTGAAGAGGAGTTTGAGCCAAATACTTTCTACCACTCCACTGACAGGAAATGAGGCAGTTGCATGATCAATGTGGTCAATGTCTATTTTACACTGATGAGCTCAAGCATGACTTTTTCACAGATGTTGAGGACGATGACGTCTAAAAAATTACGCCTGGAGCCGATAATGTGTCACTGAATAAGAGGGAATGCATTAAAGCACAGTGTACAGTCATCATCGTCAAGGTTATGCTTTTTCATCTTTTCATATTAGAAACTTGAGATACTTTGAACTGTTTTTACAAAGTGTACGCAATACCTCAAGACACCCACATGTATTCACACCCACATATACTCCCAGAAACCTGTAGACATAAACTGCACTACTACACTTAACTTATTGTGCTCTTGCAAATCAAGGTTTGTTTTCTTAAAATTTCCCCCACCAAAAGTGCACCTACACTCACTGGATACTATTTGGTACACCTTGCTGGTACTGGGCTGGATCCTCGTTTGCTTTCAGGGCTGTCTTCAGGGCACAGATCAAGCAAGGTGCTAGATTTTTATCCATACTGACATCATAGCATCACACAGTTGCTGCAGATTTGTCAGCTAGGCATCTATGACGCAAATCTCCTGTTCTTAAATGTGCTGGATTGAGATCAGGTGTTTGTGGAGGTCATTTTAATTCAAGGAATCCATTGCCATCATTCAGAAACTGGTTTGAGATGATTTGAGCTTTGTGAGATTGTGTCTTATCCTCCTGGAAGCAGTCATCAGAAGATGTGTACACTGTGCTCATAAAGGAATGGACATGGCCAACAGGTAGATTGTGTTTTTTTAAATGATGCTCAGCTGGTGCTAAGGGCTCTAAAGTGTGCCAAGAAAGAGCCAGGCAATGTTTTTCCAGTGTTTTCCTCTGTTGTCCAATGTCAAATTGAATCCTTAGTTTTCTGTTCTTAGCTGACATCAGTTCACCTTGACCATGCCTACATGCCTAAAGGCTGCTGTCATCTGCTGTGCTGATTAGATATTTGTGTTAACAGGCCATTGAACAGGTACACCTAACAACATGACCGGTGAGTGTATAAACCTGTAAACAACTAATGGACTAATGGCCAATGACTAGACAGATGAATCAGCAGGAATTACATATGAAATGACACAGACATGATCGCTCACTCACTTCCCATCAACAAACACTCCCTGACGGAAACTGGCCTCTGGGGTAAATAAAGAGATAATTCCTGGTTATGTCATCAACTCACTGTAAAAGGCCTATATTTACATTGAATTCCCAGTTCCATTACAGTGCAGGAGGAGGGCATAGAGGGATGGATAATCACATGCTCTCACATCCAATTTAGAATCATCGGAGAAAACCCACCCAGCCACGAAGGGAAGAAAATGCTCCACACAGAAAGGCCCCAGCCAAAGGGGAGGTTTAAACCATGAGCCTTCTTGATGTGAGGTAACAGTACTAATCACTGTACCACCATGCCAGAAAGTTCAGATAACTGTGAAATTAATATTTACAAAATATGACACAAAAACAAAAGCGTGATAGGAATGGGTCTTTCTTTTGTATCACGTACCGTAGCTGCCATAGGTACACAGTAAGCATCTCTAAAACACTTTGTGTCAATCAATGTGTAGAAGATGAGTCATTAACTTTATATTATAAGTGTTCATATTCTAAAAGGCTTTTTGCAAAACATGAAAGCTGAATCTGCTGTAGAAAAGTTTAAACTTTTTTGCCATCATGGCTCATATGAGAGCTGCACATTTTAGAAGGCTATTGCAGCTAAGACAGAAAACACTACATGTGCGTGTGTTGGAACATTGTGTGTTGCGTTTATCAAATTCAAAGTGTTTATTAATCAAAATGCTTTTTTGTTGCATTTTCTCACAACCAAAGTTTCACATTAGTTGTTTTATCAGACAGACAACTGGAAGAACTCAAATATAATCACATACTTTCAACTACTCAGAAAATAAAGCAGGGTGACTGCTTTATTTTCTCTTCTATCCTTCTTCTTTTGATGGCTTTGTATTGGTCTGAGCCTGCATGTTTTCTAAACCTAACTACACCTCAAGGGGCTTATAAATCTTCTTCAGACAATGTGCCAACTCTGCTGTGAAGTGTAGGTAGTTAGGACCTGAACCCCTGGACCTCCTCTTCTGGAAAGAGGACAGACTACATAAAGGTAGTCTGTCCTCAGGAAAGGGAGAGAGACAGACTAATCAAAGTAAGACACCAAACAGGCAAAATGAGGCAAAGAAACATGACAGAGACAAGACACAGAGAGAGTATAAATAAAGGGAGAGGTAAGAGGAGGACTAGGATCCAGATACAAGTATCTGTAATCAAGGGAAAGAAACAGCTGCCCCTATGAATGTGATCCAGCACAGAGAACCATTTAAAAAAAAAAAAAAAAGCCAGCACAAAATTGTGTGAGGAGAATTCAGAGAGTGTAAAGCATAGAAAATCGTGAGCTTCAGGGACAGTCAGTTTCCCAGTGCCACAACTACCATCTGATACCAAATTAACAGCAACATGCTTGAGAAAAACAAAAGTCTAGAAATTTAGCAACCTTGTATGCCAAAAAGTTTGCCAAATGTCACATGAATAAAACATGATAAAATTTCAGTGTTCATAAAAACTTCTTTCTATTACCTCCAAATGACCAACTCAAATCACCTGGGGTGTGTTTAAGGTTGCTTTAAAAAAAAAGGGTGCCTTTCAAAGTGCAGCTGCTAAAAAACGTAATTCACCTGTCCCTCAACTCCTGCAAACGCACAAAGACACACAGCTCCACGCTTGTGAAAAGGTGTGAATGCTAAAATGAACGGTGTTTGTACTAGCTTCCCCAAAATAACACTGAGAAAGTTTCAAAAGAAGCAATGCTGCCTTTAAGAGAATTTATAATCAAAAAGAGTGCCTGCTGGGTTCTGAGATGTCTATATTTCCTCTGCAGATATGAGCTTATGTATTTATACATATGGACACACACACACACATAGACACGCCAGGACATTGTGGTTTTTGACTAGACAGTTACAAGAACAAAGACAGACACTCATGGACCTTCCTCCAGTAAATCGTTATATGAATTTAAATTCTATTTACCGAGTCAACATCTTTGAACTTGCTGCCCATAATGAATTCATAATGGACATACATGTGCAAACATATTAGTGTAAGCGTCCTCTTTTCTTTTGCCTCTCAACTGCTTGAAGGGTCATGACATCAAAAATGCATTGGCAAGATAAAAGTTTAAACAGCTGCCTGCATACCCAGCAGACCCATCCGCCGTGATACAACAGTTTGACATTATTCTGAGCAAATCGGTTGCAATCGCATGAGGTGGTACAGCAGCATTTACTCAATCCATTATCCTTTAATCTTCCTTCGTAATGATACATACAAATCCTCGCAGAACACAGTGGCACACTAGACAGGTTTTCGATGACCTGACAAGGAGAGAAGCAGAAACTTTTTAAGCACGGATACTCTTAATGCCATTGTTCACTGGGGGAACAACTCTGCCATGTTCTTTGACACTAACCACTGGCTCAATTAACAAGAGAAGGAAGCCACTCTTTTCCTAATGTCAGTCTAAAACCTTCCCCAGAAACCAATTACTGGCGAGTGAGTTTGCCTAATTCGCCATGTCTGGCTGCGCAAAAACACAAGGAGGCCCAGACAGAGTTGTGATGAGGGATCAAGGTTCAGGCCATTGTGAGATGAATTGTCTCCCCCCCCCCCCCCCCCCCCCCTCCCCCCCCCCCCTCCCCATTCCCGTTTCTGTCACCGCGCAATGACCTTAAGCTATAAGCCAACAGGGGCCGGAGCCTGACGCCGGCAGCTTTAGTATTCTGCATCCAACCCACTCATCCATCACATTTTTAAGGTCAGCTTCTATTTCCAGTCACTCTATCAAAAGATACCCTGTCACATTTATAAAAGGGACACACACACACACAGGCAGAGACACACACACACACAGCAAAATACACAAATATGGTGAGCTGGGAAAACAGCCATCAGGCTCTGATTTTAATGCTTGCAAAAGATGCCAAGAAAATGAGGAAATATTCGTACCACATACTGAATCTAGCATCTCCTCCTTGTACATTTTTATACATTACTGGATGAACTGATGCATTACTGGAAGAAATTATTGGAATCATTTACTGGAAGAAATGATTTCTAAAGTTTTTCATCACTTTCGAGGAATGAAGGTCCAGAGCTTCCCTGATTTGACTGCTGAAACGGCAAAAGAAGGGCCCCATCCTCGGATTTAACATGGGATAATTCATCCAGCCACAAAATGGAAAGACTCAGAGATCGTAAAACGGCAGAGAAGTTTTTTTTATTCAGATGATTCAACCTAACTGAGGTGTCAATGACAAAGAGACCTGCCAAATATGGAGATGATACAAAGAAAAGGACGATATATTGTGAGGAGAATTAAATAAGGCATATAATGATGAGGTAATGAGGTAAACTGTATGTTTATTTTTTAAATATAATATTAAATTACCCAATGTATCTGTTTTTCATATATTTAGTATCCTTAAGTTAGAATGCAATTAGATAAAAATTTTAACCATTGATTAACAAAAAAGTTTACCTGAACACTAAGCGTGATGTGTTAGATCAGGTGTGTGATCTTAATTATGAGATGAATTTCCTGGATGACCTGAATATCAAATGGAATTTGCAAAGATGTCCTATGAAAAATAAACTCTTAACTTTAGCAAATGCATGTCGATTAGCTTAAGTAATTTAATTAATGCTCCAACAAGAATATGTCAGGAAACAGATTGCAGAACAATCTCTTGTTGTCCTGATCCCATCTTTACCAATGCTGCACAATAACGCATGCAAGAAATATCTATACTGATAGACTGTAGTGATCATAATCTAAAAGTAGTGGTGAGAAAGTCACCAGAACGCCATCTGTCCTTAAGTGATGTTCTAGACAGTATAAATTTATGGATGATGTTCAGATTTGTGATCTATGTCTGTCAGATGTTTTATACTAAATAAAACATGAAAAAAAAAGCAAAATGTCACGCTTTATTTATGGCAGAGGTTGAAAGGAATCATTGAGAAAGTTTATCACCAGAAATGTCAGAATGCCACAGCTGGACAAAGAAATCAAGAAGTATGTGGTAGAGTGCAAATGGACAAAGTTAGTAGCCATTAAACCTGGTTTTAAATCACATTGGCTGATATTTTGCAAATTAATAAATATTATTACCAGGTTAGCCCTGCAAAGCCTGAACCATGAAATAAAAGCAAAGAAAATTCTGTTTTGTTTAACTGGAGTGATTATTGAACCTTACAAACTGAAAAATAAAAGAAATTAAAAGTCAGTTTACATGTATGAGTTTATATTTGTATCATTTTTAACTACATCTGGTGTTTTTGTCCAATTTTGTTTCTCACAGAAGCGCTGCATTTTATACATCAAGTTTTTTAGGTGAAAAAAAACACACTGATGATGTAAAGTCATTATTCAAATATGACTTTCAGAAGAAGGAAAAAGATGTTATATTATATTAGTTATAATATATTTTAGTTATATTAGGAAAATAAAACTGACATAAAAAATAGTAAGGGAAAATATTAAATGATTTAACGGGCAGACATAAAAAATATGGAGACTGAAAGTAATTTCTGAACTAAATAAATTGATGTTGCAAATTATTTTATTAATTCCCAATAAAGTACATGTGTAATAAATAATGTGCCAAGACCAGATGAAGATATATCGTATTATTTGATTAAAAATCTAATTACGAAGGATAAAAATGTTAATTTTAATATGGATCTAGTAAATATAAGAATACTAGAGAATATGCTAATAGCCTGTAAAAATAAACCTCAGGACTCTGACTGCTTATTTCAATGGCAAAAATTGCTGAAAGAGATAACACAAGAAAACAGATCGAAATTTAGGTTTGGGTTTAAAAAACTTTCCGAATGATTTGCTATGACACCTGACCACAGGTACAAACTGTTAATATGAATCTGGGTTATTGTGTTAATGGATGTTGAATTTAAATATTGTGTTTTATAAAATTAAACAAAGCTTACCCTGATATAAGGAGAAATTTATGTTGTATTGTAATGTTTCTTTGTATATGTGTTTTGTTTTTTATGACATTGCGTGTCTCCTCAGTTGTAGTGTAATTACAGTAGTTATGCTATAGTACATGTAGTATACGTATATATAATTGTAGTGCATTCTTAATAAAATATAAAGATTTGTTAATGGGGATCTTAATAAACTAAACAAAAATAATTAAACTAAACAAGAAGTAATACTCTAATAAGTTGGGTTTTTTTTAAGGATAACTCATTCAAATCAAAATTAAACTATTCACTGGAGTATTATTGCAGGATGGAGGATAATAGAATAGACAGAATATGATACTTACACCATCCTAACTCATAGTTTCACACCAATTCACACCTTAAGTCAAGTGAGCAATGACTGTCAAGACCTATGTGTGACCCTAACAGATCACATCTGACATCAACAGCGTTCTTGTGGTGTCACAATCCTTAGATGGTTGTAGAAGTGATTTATCCCTAATAAGAAATGGAACATTTCAAGCTCAACAGAACAACAAATAATGGAAAGACTGACTTTAAATTCACATAGCATTCCACTGATGATAGTATTGTTGAATATCAACCACTGTAAATATGATTATGTCGTCCGTTATTAATTATATCTTATCTAAGTCAGTTAATTCAGTGAAAAAACAATTACAGCTGTAATTTTAAAAAGACTCAGTCTGATTACTGTAACTGTGTTTCGTTAAATGAACATAACCACAAATTTGCAGTGTTTTTATCTTGCTGGGATCATTATTTTATAGGTGCTCTCATCTTCACACTCTTAAACTACGCTAATATGTGTACTGAGTGATCAGTTGCAATCAGGTTTACTTTCCTTGCTCTATAATAAAGTGAACATTCACATCATTTCTACTTAAAAAGACTAAATTCACTGATGTTTTTAACCACCACAAGGCACAACTTCCAGTGTCGAATGTGCCAGAAATACATTAATGTGAAAAAGAAAGTACATCCTCTTTCAAATCCAAGGTTTGACATATTAGGACATAATACAAAATGGACTGAGCCTTGCCAGGTTCTAAATTTATACAGCATTTCATTGATTGACAAAAACTAAGCACACCCGTGATTCAGTGTGTAACTTGAAGCCATTGTTTTATGAATGATTTTATCAGTCTCTCACACTGTTGTGGAGCAATATTGGGCCATTCTTTTATACTGCATTGTTTCAGTTCATTGATTTGTAAGCATTACTTTAGGGACACTCTCTTAAAATCTCTCAAGCAGCTCAATCAGCTTGATGTCTGACCTTCACTGGGCCATTGCAACACTTTGATTCTTGTCTTTTTAAGGCACTCTGTTGTAGATTTGCTGGTGTGCCTGCGATCATTGTTGTGTTGCTTGACCAAATTTGGACCAAGCTAGCTCTCACATTTGACGCTAGAATACTTTAGTATACGGAGCAGTTTATGGTTGAATCCATGACTACACAATGTAAATTCCTGTGGTTTCAAAACAACCCCAAATGACCCCAAATCATCAGCCTGTGATAATCTTTCTCACTGCCGAATGATGGATTTAAGATTGTTTGGGAATAATCTTTTAAGCCTTTCCAGCTTGATGGGCAGCCACAACTGGTTCTTTAAAATCACTGATGATGTCATTCCTCCTTGGCATTGTATTAACACACACCTGAATGCTGCAGATCCACAAAATGGAAAAGTTTGTGCTTTTATAGAGTCGCTCACATTTGATGATTATCAGTTAATCAAGTGCTAAAGTAGAAAGGTTTTACCTACTTTCTTTTTCACATGTCTGTAAGTACATACAGTTACAGAGAAGATGTCAGTTGAATCCTTCAATGTTTATGCACACATTTCTGTATACACTTCTAAATGAATACGGCCATATGTTGCTCTAATCACCTTGAAGTATGGTCTGAGGAATCACATTTCAATGCATCCTTAATGCATGGGTGCATTTGCGCCTCTACTAGAAGCTGTCCACCTGAGACAGGATCAAACACATTAATGCCAGGTGGTCAAACAAACCACTTCCTGACATTGTGCCCAGACTGCTCCTTGAGGCTCAAAGTCCTTTAGTTGTTTCATCCTCATCTCAGGCTACCAAACTTTCAATAACAACCTATTAAAATCACTTAGAATTAAAGCATTGTTTTCTTAAAAACTTCATCATTGTAAGTTTCTTTCAGATGCCTTATCTCTCCAATTTTTGTCTCTCCAAATTTTCTCATGTGATCATTATCAAGAAAATGTATCCAGTTAATAAATTTGGCTGAAATAATGAAAAACATTACACTTGAGTGACTTGAAATTAACGACTCCACCACCGCTCTCACCAACACTGTCAGTAGTCTTTGTGCCTACTAACTACAACACCAAATACTCAAGCTGTAAACACTGAAACACCTCACAGTGAGCGGGTAGGCCATGCTCTTATTTCCATCTTCTATCTGACAACAATACTCCAGTGAATGCCCAAAGAATTTTAAACTGGCTGATGTGATGTGTCCAGGGTGCATCACACCTTTTGCCCTATAATGAACTGAGCTGGATAAGGAGGTAAGGCAATGGATGAATAATTTGAAAAAGGAGGTACAAAAAGACCACCTAACAGTCATTCATGTGATAATAAATCATTGTGCACATGAGTTAAAGTCGCTGGTGCTTGTGTTATTAGAAGAGGATTAACTGTGACAGACACAAACAAAATATCTGTGTGACAGCAGGTTTTTTCTCATATTAAGAAAATCTGAAAACCCTGAATGCCACCATTCATTCACACTTTTAATCAGACTATGGCATATAGAACATGTTTTCATTTATCTGAAGTTGACTGGTGTTTTTACTTTAATTACTTACATTTTCACTTCGGTATGTCTGTAATTAAAACTATTAACTAATGGACTTTACAGCGTAATTGCACAATTCCAACCTTAATCAAACTTCGCAAAGTATTTAAAGCGTATAGCGTATAGTGTCAGAGATGTGTAATCCATAGTTATCGCTGGACCGCAGTGGGAAAATACTTTTCAGAAGTATAACCTGATAAAATACACTGTTGAGACTTTTTTTGGTTTAAATCAAACCACAAAAAGCTTGTCTCATTAGTAACAGGTCCTTCTGCTTGGAGGCAGTGTTGTCCAGATTAGTGGGAATATGCACAGTGTTAGCATACTGTATTAGAAAGCATTGTCATCTTGGTTATGTCTGTGTAACATAGATGGTTATTAAAACTGTAAGTTAAATGCACGTGTGTGTTTGTGTCCGTGTGACACAACAGGCAGTATGCACAACTGCCATCCGTCACCCACACACTGTCAGCAGGGGAGCTAAAGACTACACACATATGCACATACACACACATGAACACACGGCCCCAGTGTGCACTCCAGCCTGGCACATATTAGACACAAATACACAAGCACAGTTTGTGTAATGCTTTCTTAAGAAATAGAAATGTTCTTTCTCACAGACTCAGACTAGATATGTCTGTGATATATTTTTCCTAAATACTGACATCCAGCTCTAAAGCATAAAGATTTAATTATCAGTAACAACTTTTTTGCAACACTTGTCCCATTGGGTCTATTATGGTAGCTATAAGGTTACATCTTGAACAGTGAAAACCCAGAACACAGGAAATCTTACTTTCGTTGTAAGCCTAAAGATTTATTATAATCAGCAATTTCCATTGAGCCACATCATGATCATTTTCAAACCTTTAATTGGATACACCTTGTCATCTTTTAGCTTCTCTAGCTGTGTTTTTGAGGTTTTGGTTACATTAAGATTTAGCGATGTGTGCTAGGAAAATGAAAACAGCCAAATAAATAAACAAATAAATAAATACGTTGGCTGGCTTCCTACGTGTCTCTTGGTATCTCTGAGCAGCCATTGTTACCACTTTGTGGCTCTAATTAGACTCATGAGTTGATTCTTTGTGGTTGTTGTTTTCTAGGAAGCAGACAGGCATGAAAATGTTGCGAAGGTAAAAGTTTTCCTTCACACATTCACTCAGTGACAGGACATGCTGTGCTTGGACTCATCAAATGACTTGTTGGCAGTGCAAAGCAAATGGGTAAAAGAAATACTGCCTAATTATATTGACACTCCATGTCAGGAGGGGGAGGAAGTGAAATATGCTTAATTGTGCTGAAAAACACTGAAATGTCTGAATTTGTGTTGTCGGGCAATTAGTTGTGGCTAAACTATAAAATACCAATATGTGGGCATATGTTAGATTGATGAGGAAGACTGTCAGTGATGAAGACAAATGGAGCACAGCTAATGGGAAGAGTGCCAGTAGCTTTTATCGGGATATCACATGATGTCGTGAGCTCTGTGTTACACTCGTTTAGGTGCATTTGTGATTTTGCTCTGCGGAGCAGAAGCAGCAACATTCTGGAGGCTGCAAGGATCATCAACAGGCTCAAGCCACGGAGTTTTATTTCAAAGGGTCTCGCCAGTAGCAAGAGTTGAGTCTACCAGTTTTTTTGACACTTATAAACGTCAGCATCATGAATTCAGATGAATTTACTCCCCAGCATCTGACTGTCGGCGAGGGTCAGAGTTCCATTTCTCTGTATGGACGCCCATTTCTACAATGAAATGGGCGTCCATACAGGAAGTGCAGCGCTCATCACTTGTGGCTTTGTCGCCGACGCTCGGTCACTAACGGTCATTCCAGGCTGCGGTTGCCAAGGTAACTTTGTAATGTATTTACAACCTTGACCTAAACATCCTTCGTTCTTGTTAGTAGTTGCTTCAGTTGCTTGCCTCGAAGTTGAGAACAGTTTAACTCAGAACCTACTCGCAGATATTTCACTCATCATTGCTTAAAATTAAGGAATGTTGTTCACTTTCTGTGGTCTCTGGTCACAACTTTACTGCAAGTTACATCCATACACACCTTTTGGCACCAGAGGGAGAACATGTCTGTAATTGTGGGTCCTCCATAATGACAATGTACTAACCCACTGTATGTCAAAAACTGTGTTTTTTGTTTTGTTTAGTTTTTTTGTCTGAACCAACACAATTTTTTTGAACACCTTGCAATCTCTTAGTCTTGCCCAAAATGAAATTCAAGTTTAAAGGTTACACTGGAGGAGATCAGTCATGAGTTTCAAGTATTGACTGCCACACTTACAAAACAGCATTTCCAAAGACTGTTCCAAGCAAAAACAAACCACTGGGATTGATGTGTTGGTGCACAACTTGACTATAAAGGGAATAGCAGCCAGGTATGAGATTTTTTTTTTTTTTTTTTTTGGTCCGTTTGTTTGATTTATGCATTTTATTGAAGCAGTCTCAAAGCAGCATTTTGGCTGCATTTACTAATTTAAGATCAGGAATCATTATTAATCCAGAATTCACATACTACACAGCTTTTGTTGCTCTTTTTTTATTACAGTGTGATACCCTGATTTCTTGTGACTCTATTCTTTTCAAATTTTGCTTTTGTGGAGACTGAGAAATTTAACAAAGATGCACAAGCAGACACAAATATACTACACAGCCATACATATATTTTATATCTATGCTAAATTCTAAAATTGTAAGACCGAAGCAAATCATCGTAAGAATATAAATTATAAAGCTTTATAAACACAGCTGAAGTGTTTCTTTAACTCAGTAAATCATCCTTCTCAATTACTGCTATTCCACTCTGAAATCCACTCTGAAAGTATCGTTAGAATCGCAAATGATCAATTAGACCAATAGAAATACTGATGATAGCAATCTGTTATGACAGATGTTCTTCAAATGTGTCCTGTGATTTTCAATAAGGAAATTATTATTTTTGTAAAAGAACTATAAATACTTCATTTTTCCAGCATTGAAACACATCCCTCCGTGTCCCATATGGCACCTGAAGGTAAAAGGAAGTGCGGTACAGTGCCTTTGCTGAGGATACAATCGGGCACCTTGACACCTGTCAGAAGTGGCTGTCTGACTTTTAGCCTTGCCGCAGCAACAGTCTTGTTTTAAATGAGCTCATTGGTGTCTACCTATCTACACGGGGGTGGACTGTCAGAGGCTATGGCAAGGTGTCAAAATGCAGCAGCTTTCCTCAGCGAGCCTCAACCTTCCCTACAATCACGTTCTTATTTAGACTGTTCTTAGGATCATCTTTAATTGCTTAAAAGCTTCATTTTTTTTTTTAGTTCTGAACTTGCTAAGTGACTGCATTTGCCACTATACTGCTCAGGAGGAGGAATTTAGCAGAAATTCAGTAAGAAGGAAATTTACGAAAACTAGGATTGATGAATTTCTTCTTTCTCGTACAATAACAATCAAGCTCTCATTCATTCCAGCAGTACATTTTAATGGAGTGATGATTGATGACAGGCTTTCATGCTTTCTCTCTCTATCATTGTTGGATGCCTCGGCCCTGCCCCAGGCTTATCCCCAAGCTGTTGCCTCAAGCAATTCATCTCATTGCCTTGGGTGCCAAAACTCCAGACCTGGCAAGCCTGAAATAGGAACCACCAGATACAATTTAAACTACTGGACACAGAGATTATTGTTTCCTGATCTTTCCTTAGAAAGACCTTGAAAATGTCTTTAAAACAGCTGGGGGCGGAGTGCAGTAGTGTACCCAAAGGATCAGTGTGTATAAACGGTCTGGGTTCACTTGTATTCACCTGACTGAGGAAATAATGAAGAAAGTTTTGAATTGGTGTCATGTTTTCAAAAGTAAGAGTGCACTTTACACTTCCAAAGTATTCCTTTCTACTTTGTTGCCTAGAGTAAGTGCTCACTTATATTAGTTATCTATATTACTGCCAAATAAATAAAATTTATTTTCAGTTTACAAACTGGAAAGACTAAGATGTGACTAAGATCCAGAGAGCCTACATAAGTATTAAAAAATACTACAGGTCCCCAGGTAATAATAACTATACCAAGCTAGATTCTGCATACATTACCACAGCATGGCTCTGTAACAGAACAGGGTTTCTCCAGGTGCTCCAACTTCTTCCATCAGTCATAATACACACATGTCAGAGTAAGTGGCAATCCTAAATTGCAACATACCGGTCAGATGTCCAGGGCGTCTCACCCTGTGATAACTGGGATAGGGACTTTGAACTGGCTAAGAATAGCTGAGAAAAGTGGACGAATAGATGGATGGATACAATTCATCACTTCCAGTATTTGATATGTTTTCTTATGAAATGTTGCAATATTTTCAATAAAGAGGTTTAAATGAAAAATCTGTCATATGGGCAGTTTTTGTCAGTCCTGGAGCACAAGTCTGTGTTTATAGTTTAGTTGAACAAAATTCCATCTGGGAAACAAATTTTGGTGACGGTGATGTAACGTAAGGTGACCACAACACAAAAAACAAACGGAAAAGAAGAATGTAATGAAAAATAGAAGTAAAAAATTGATTAAATACACATCCATAAACATATAGATGCTACATAAATTATGTGTAATTTATTGTATCTGCCAATCACACATTATGAGTCTATAGTTGTGCTATTGCTTAGAATAAGAATATTAATATGTTGGTGATATGACAGAGTATTTGTGTTAGTAAACTCAGGGCGGGACTGGATAAGCCACTGCTTCCTCCTGCTTCCTTTCGAACACCTTATTATGTTTTCCATTTCCTGTGTTTGTTTTATTGGAATTTTAATCGTTTGAAATGAATCAAAAACAAGAAAGACTATACACACATATGCTACAACCAATATAGTAAGACTTTACACAGCAACGCAACTTTTTTTCGAAACAGTAACACGTAACACCTTATTTTTAGAGTGCAGAGATACACCTCCTTTAATAGACAAAGAAATAAATATTAGGAGATAGATTTCAGGTAGTTACATATAAATGTTTCCTTTTACTTTCTTGTAGACAGACGTGAGAGCAGACAGCCACGAGGGCAGACAGACGGAGCTGTTTACAGTGCGGTGAAAGAGTTGTGATTTGTTGAAGGTCAAGCTTTCTTGCCTTACAGGGAAGTCTTTGTCTGCGATTTCAGTAGCAAAGTATTGAGTTGACAACATGTGGTCCTCTATTCAGATGGAGACATGGATCATTTCTTTCCCAGCAGCTCTAAGTGGCCCTGGCCAAATGACAAGCAACAGCTTGTCTTATGAATAAACCTCAGTATGGTGCATGTGAAACTCTTCGATCACGTTATGTTTTTTTTTTTTCACACAGCACGCATATTCTGACTCTCTTGCTTCTTTCATTTCGTGAACGTTACCCCATACCTGCTCGTTTTTCCAGCATTTTGTCAATATAAATATTTTCAGCACATATCTATTTTTACTGACTACCACTAAACAAGGAAATGGTTGACACTCGAAATATCAGCTTACCTCTTTTCATCATTGAGTTAATATAGGTTTTTACTCTAGAGAGCTCTGAAATGGCAATATACTTAAAAATGGCAAGAAAGCAGAGTTGTCTCAGGTGAAAATGCTCTTATGTGGGAACTGATTTGATTACAGTGATTTCTCATAGTGCCAAGACTCATATTTAATTATCCATTAGGGACTGGAATATTGTAGAGAAGCAGCCTCATGGAGTTTAATGAAAAATAAAACAGCAGCAATCTTTTGCTTGGTTGACACTCACAGTAGTTGTAGGTCAGAGTCAACAAATAAGGATCTGCTTTGTGCAGAGAATCATATAAAACCTGAGGAGGAAGAAATTGCCCATCATATTGCATTGTGGAAATGTTTTCAGTTAGTGTTTAAAAGTAAATGCAGTGGAAATATCTTGATCAAGTCACTGTTTAGGTCAATTACTGTATTAAAGGGGGACACAATGTGCTCAACTCCAGGTCCATGTTTTAGTTATTGGACTTTAATAGAGTAAATCTTCACAGTTTACAGTTCAAAACGATCCTTTTTGCCTTTTCTGTCCCTTCGACTGGCTGGCCTTCCCAAACAAAAGACTTGAACAGTAAATGGTGGGTCTTCTGTGTTCATAATCAATGCGTGTATGTGTCTGTCTGAGACGACCGTTCAGGGATGAGAGCATTCAGTGACATCATACAGTGCAGAGAGAATAACCATCTGAAACTGAACATTTCGAGCAGTCTAAAGCCTGAGGGTCTGGACCACTGTGCAAATATTGGCCTCATTATTTGAAACTTTGGCCATGTTTAAGGATCCACCATGGACAGCTCAGGTTGAGTGCTTTTGAGACAAAGTTAGAGGGGCATGGTTGAGATGGTTTGGACATGTGTAGCGGACGGTTAGTGGATATACTGGATAAAGGATGTTGAAGATAGAGCTGCCAGGCGGGAGGAAAAGACGAAGACCACAAAGAAGACTCGTGGATGAAGTGAAGCAGGGCATTCATAGGGTTAGTGACAGAAGAGGAGGAGGAGGGATAGGGTGAGATGGATGCAGATTCATTTCTGTGTCAAACCCTAAAGAGAAGAGCTGAAAGACTAAAGAAGACAGACACCAACGTATAAGCATATATGTGCGAAAATAAGGAAAAGCATATCAGGTAACCCTTAAGTCAACATGCAGATTACTAAGTAACTGCTTTTACTGTTTTGCCCAGGCACAATATCATTACCATTAGTTTGGCCTCTGGAAACTTCAAAAAAAGTTAATAATTTAACACCTATCAAGTATTTACTTCCCAGGGAAGGCCAAATTGTTGCTGTCTACCAATTATTAAAAGCACATGATAGAACCTTGCACTGGCTCTCACGTGTACATTTATTACAAGGCGGTTTATTATAGTTCAGTCGACATACATCACGCTGCTGCCGTAAACGATCAGCTGAAATAAAGAGTCAGAGCTGCGTTTATTGAAAATAGTCAGCAAGCAGTGGCGCCAGCAATCATAATCTTGACCTTGAGGTGCCTTTAGAGCTGCATCTTCTCTTACGACGCACATTTGAAGGGCAATAATTAATGTTAACATCAACAGTTGTAAATCACTGCATGGTTGACATTTCTAGAGCTTAATCGCTCTGTTTGTTGGATTTTTTGCTTATTTTGTGTTTTAGTAAGCAAATAAATAGTCTTTCAAATAGAAAGACAGCTGTTCTGTGTAGTGAAAAGAGTAGAGATAGTCTGAAAAAGTGCTGTTTGAATTATTATGTGGAGCTTGAGCCACCGAGACTGCCATCACTGGCATCTGCCATTCTCCTAACAATGGTCATATCTACTTCCATTGCTGTCAGCGCTTTATGACACTGAATATATATTTCAGGAACATGACAAATGAGGTCATGCTTACTAAATATACTCTGGCCCAGCACCGCTATAAATTATCAGAAAAAAACAAAAATGTTTTAAAAATGAAGCTTTATTTTGTGGCCTATTTTATATATTTACATCTTCACTCTGAACCAATGAGTGTCAATAAAGTCACAAAGATCCTCAAGGGACTTGTTAACATTTATTTGTTGGCCTTATACTTCTGTCATTTAGCTGGCCAGTGCTTTATATAAAATAAATAAGTTGCAGTCGTTGTGCACAACATTTCTCTGCAGTCAAAGCGTTAGTCCTCTGCAGTTGCCCTTGTTCAATGTCTACGCTATCAGTATGCAGTGTGAAACTCTGCAAGTTGTCAATATGTTTGTACTCCAATGTCACCAAGGCAAATCAGTCACTGTTTTTTAACTCTCCGTGTTTAAAGCGCATCAATAAAGTTTAAGAAGAAGACACTATTTTCTAATGTGTTCTTGTACAGTATGTGTGAGTTTGACACCTCCACAGCAGATTTCTCCTTTTGGATGAGCACCCACATCTTTTTTGTGCTCTATCACTTTGTGTTTAGAGCGGCAACATGATCAGTGTGTAATTGTCCAAAGAGGCACATTTGACACCTCTGACACATTCACAGCAAAGAACAATGACCATTATTCAGATATGAAGTCAGCACGGCATTTACTCTAGCCAGTCTCTGTGTTTGTCTCAGCACTACAAATACGAGTGTTGACCTCTGCCTCGCTTAACCCCACCACATCAAGCACTCAAATAAGAGAGCAGGCGAAAGTTTCACAGGAAGACCACATAAAAGTGGAAAATAAAAGCCGTCCTCCTCGGTTTTTGTTTGGCTCCAGCAGAGAGAGTGGACTCCCTTTTATGTGCGCACGCTATTAAACTAGCAGAGATATTGGTGTTTTGAACCCGGCTGTTCAATGAAGCTCAGCATCAGCCAATGAGCGTCAAAAAACAAACAAGACCAAACAGCCGCCTCTATGCCTTCTTGTCCTTTTGACTCACACTGACCTCTGCTCAGAGTGCTAGTCCACTAACTGAGCTAACTATAATGCTTTCAATCAGCTCCTCTCGCTTAGCCTTTCTACTCATTTTCCTCTATTACCTCCCACCCTCCTTTTCTCTAGCACTGTCTGTTCCTTTACTTGGCTCCTTCTTTCCTGCCATCACTCCCACTTAAACCCAGTACGCAGGGGGCCTGACCGAGCGGATTGATTTCCAGTAAGGCGGTGTCTGGAACACATTTTGGAGCTTTCCGAACGCGTTCATCCTTCTTTATTGCACTCTAATCTCAGGGGGCGACCGTGTCTGCTCCTTAGGCTTTGCTGTAGACATGTGCACATTCCCAGATACGCACACACAAAATACATAAAAGCCTATGAAGAGAGCCACATACACAGGCACATGGAGCCCACAGGACAGTAATTTCACATTTTGTGTCTACCCTCCAAAGAGTCCTGCTTAATAGCTAAGTATTCTTATTGCCTTCCCTGTTTTAATGGCCCTTCACAGTCGATCTAGTCTTATTGAATAGATAGGCATTTCATTTAATAAATACTACAATCAGTATCAGCACTCGAGTACAGCAGGCTCGGATGCAGGTTTCACAGATTGGGTAACCAGAGAGTGAAAGGAAATACAGTCTACCGTGGCCAAAGCACTGCAGCCATGAACTCTGACCCGTCAGTCCCCTGGTACTCTGCCCACGCTCCCCACCAGCTGCAGTGGGGAGGAAAATCCCTCGCAACAAAATCCCTCAAGCTCTTCCAGTGCAGGCACCCAACAAGTCATGCCCAATTAATGCTGGGGTCAAAGTTTTAACACGCTAGCTGGCCATTATTATTCAGACCGGCATGCCAAGATCAGGACCTGGAATAATGAGATTTCATCGCACCTGGTGATTACACTGAGCAGTCAGCTAGAAACAAAACACATCAGGACAGCAGGACATGCTCACTGATGGGCTGGTTGCTTAGATCGACCCTCCTAGGGCCGATCTATTCTTAGCAGTGTTGTGCAATTTCCTCCAGGGTCAGGGGTTTGGGGAGTATTACAGACAGCTTGAGGTTTCTTCCTTTAAGACACACTCTGTACGACACTGCAGAACAGACTAAAGAAGGAAGGCTTCAATTATCTCCCATTTTCATTACAGAATAATATGTTGATTACATTTTGGTAATTTAAAAAAAGGCTAACAGATTCCCAGATCCCACGCTAATATGTTTAAACTGCTCAGGTTAGTTCCTTCTCTATTAATCTTGTCGTTAATTTTATTTCCAATTACTGGATTCATAGTTTGATTTGTTAAGTAGAATGCTTAAGATAGCTCGTATATTTTATTGCAAAAACTCACTTAAAGTTTGAGGTAATATTTACCAGTTTAACAAGTGGTACTACCAAAGACTATTTTTACCACCAAAACCTATAAAAGCAAACTTTTTAGTCCAAACCTGAGAGAAATTTCTTGTTATCATTCCAAACACACTGTGAAGAGCCTTTCATCTAATGTCGCTGTGTCTGATCCCGTGCACGATGGCTGAGTGAAAATGCTGGCAGTGTCACATGGGTTGATGGGGTGCCGGTTCTCAGCAGCTCAATAATGATGAGATAGATGTATGACAGCCAGTCACCGGAGAGTGTCAGCCTATTTGTCTTTCTGTCTCCACAGAAAGATGGATGACCCTTCAACCTCGCGCCAGTGGAAATATTCACAGTGCTGCCATGTCATGAGAGGCCCATCATCCTTCATCCTCATGCCAGTCACCTCTCAAGACTTCAGGACTTGTTTAGACTGAATTAGTGAGTGGATTTTGACATTTTCTGTAGTTTTAAAGTTACTGACATTCAACGGGAAGTGTTTTCAGGAGGGTATTCTTTTCCTTTTTGGATACCAACAAAGCTGAAAGGAAATAAAAAAGACAGCGATGGAGAATGACATGTCACCAAGGTCCCCAGCTGGAGTCAGACTATGAATGCTGCTGTGTATATGACCTGTGCTAACCCTCCCTGGCCTCCAGGATGCACATTTGGCTCCATAGTCAATATACAAATATTGATAAGTGCAACACCCTGACATTTGAAACTGCCATTGGTTGGCATATGTCTTCTCCCTCATGAATAAACTGACAAAATAGTGCATATTTGACCACATTAACCACATACCCTCTTCAGGCTGAGATATAGGCCACAAAACCAAATTAGTAGCAGGAGCACATTAAATATTACAAAGCATATTCTTAGACAGCACGATTCTGCCTTCACTTGTAAAGTTTTGCGACTGACGCACGTTAGGCTGTGATGCTGTAGTGCTGACAAAATCTGTCTACAGACAGACATAGAATATAAAGACCTGCCTAAACGCTCAAATCTGCCTTTGAAGAACTTCCCCTCTAGAGGAGGGATCGTTGGGATGGCGTTTAACCACGACGGCATTCACAGACACGCACGACACAGATAGGCTCACTCACAGGGTGACAACAATATCAGCCAGCTCTCGCATTAGGCAGCATATTTACCTACACAAATATAACCTCTGCCAAAACCTTTATATTAACAGATGTATAATACTATGCAAATATGTATTAAATGATTAATCACTGAAGAAGAATTGACAGGAATTACTGAAAACTGAAAAATATAAAATATTGTAATATATATATATATATATATATATATATATATATATATATATATATATATATATATATATTTTTGGTAAATGTAGTAAATAAAAACAGTATTTTACGAATTACTTTACTTTTTTTAAAATTATATTTTTATTACATTTGCATTTGTTTCTTTAGTACCAGTACACATGCAGTGGAATATGTAAAGAATCTCTCTGTGTTTCTGTCTAACACAGACACACACACACACACACTGATACAGTACATACATACAAACACAAATAGCAAACTGGCAAACCTCTGGGGAGCGGAGCCTAGCCAGAGATGGGATGCAGAGGACCAGGGAAATGGAAAGACCGGAAGAATGGAGGAAATAATTATCTCTATACCTTTCAGTCCCTCATTTCCTTCGGGTAATGCAACACTATCATTCACAGCCTTTATTCTACATGTTCACATCACATAAGAAGGCTTTCAGCAGCGGCCTTGTTAAAAAAAACATCTTTTTCTCCTTTCTGAAATTTAGGATTTTAAATTTTTTTAAAAACTGCACCTGAGGAAAGTTTCAGTTGTGCATCTGACTTCAGTGGCTTGCATCCTGCTTGGTGTAGTCTCCTCTGATGGTGTACTATACTCCAGTGGTTACCTTGGTAACAGGAGGTTGCGCCGGAGTGCAGAGAAAGTAAGAACTGAGTTTGTTAATGCAGTCATTGCAACATTTATTAATGAGATGCACGGTGGGTGAGTTTCCTCGTCACAGATCTTCAGCCTTGACATGTCACTGTGGCATCCAGTGCATCATATTCATATTATTCAAGTATTTTATGAATAACTTTAGTTTGGTCGTGTCATTTAATCAGTTGTTTAAATTCATCAAGCAGAATTAACATACGAAGTGGTTACATTTAGTAGCACTGTTAACTAAGGGCTTATACTCTATTTAAAGCCTCAAACCTGTAGTGTATCTCATCATGCATTTGATCTTCTTAACACCATAGGCTGCACATAAAGTAAAAGCCCACTTGTGGCTCGATTTGCCTTTCCCTCATTTGATTCATGTTTATATAGCTAGACAATGTCCTTCCATCTCTGGCACACATTTATGATCTAACTGTCACGGTCGATGCTGGCCGACCGTGGAGATGTGAGGAAGGAGGACCCAGGCGCGGAGCTCTGAATGCAAGCAGTGCGTTTATTTACAGTGAATGGAAAACATAACAATAAATCCTCCATGCGTTCCCGACTTCCGTGACATGTCCTCTTCCCAGTGCTAGTGTTCCTTGTCTCCGCTCCTCAGTGTCTGAGCACCCCATGCTCACTGCCCTCTCCTCTCCACGCTTCTCCTGGGGAAATAACAGAGAGACAGCCATAAGACACACACAATGCAGCAGACTAACCGTACTGACTGGCCGAGAGACTAATGTGAAGTCACGCAATGACCTAGCATCGGAGAGAGCTCCACCGCACCGTAGCTCCTCCGACGAGGCTTGATCAGCTGTGTGATGGTCTTCAGGTGTGGTCAACCACCTGGCAGGGCCACACCCACCAGGCCTGTAACAGGTGCTTTCAGTCTTCAGTCTCATTCTTTAATGAAGAGGGTACAGCACAATGTTGGATTCTATTATGAACTTTAATTAAAAGTTACATTCTGTTTACAATTGTACTTTTAATTTTTCACCTGTATGACTGTACATCAGTTTCACATAAATCAAGAGACTTAATGGAGCAGGAAGCACACTCTTAAGGGCTTGTGACCAAATTCTCCTTGATTCTATGCCACTTAAGACCTGATTATTTTATTATTATCTTAAATGATACTTATACCTGAGTGTCTTATTCTTATTGTATTCCAGTGTTCTCTAACTTTTGCTATATAACTTTGCACTGTCCACTTTCTGCTGTGACAAAACAAATTCCCCACATGTGGGACTAATAAAGGTTATCTTATCTCATCTCATCTCATCTCATCTTATCTTATCTTAGTAGGGTTTGCCTCAGTCAAAGTAACATAAATTTCACTATCAAACAGTAAGTATGAAGGTTGTCCAATAGTTTTTTGAGACCGCTATGGAAAATGTATTTTACAATGCACCAAATACAGATGCTCCCCTGGCAGCAAACATCAAAGAAGTATAACAGGAATAACTATACTGACTGTCCATGTCTGTGTCTACAATCAGTCTAATCTGTAATTAAGTATGAACGATGGATGACAAACTGAATTAGGAGTATGGTTAACTTTCTGTGACAGACGACTGAAATATGAATGAGTTTGGGATAAAAAGACAATTAAAATGGTAATGGGATGTAGACACTGCTCATGGAATCCTTTTCTTTCTCTCCATCTCCTCATTTCCATCCTGTTTCTACTGTAAGCCATCTAGATTAAAACACAAATCCCAGCAACAAGACTTGATATACAAATCAATAACTAAGGTGGCGTTCAAATTGTTGCCTAAAACACTAAAAAAAAAACACCAGCAGTGGTTAAAGTGTAGCAGCACATCCTTTTTTTCTACTGTTATTTTGTTTCTGGGGTCTCCAGTCACCCCAGCCAATAGCCTTTGTACATTTAATACCTGAGTGGGATGACGGTTAAACGTAGATCACTCATGGATTGATCTTTGCTTTTATCTGAGAAGACCACAGCTGCTTTTAATGAGCATTTTAAAGAACTTTCTTCCTTTTAGTACAATTTTCAAAGTGGACTGATACTGCCTCCACAGCGTGTTTTACATGGTTTAGACCTCAGGAGGATAGAGTGCCCATTTACTTCCAAAAAAAGCCAACTTGCAAACGTGACAAAAATTCGCACGAATCCCTCCATCCCACCGACGCTGTAATATGGAAACTTTTTCAGTCCTCCGTGTGAATCATACAGTTTGAAGAGCTGCCATCGCTCAGTAAAACAAAGCAACTTTTTGAATAAGGAATAACTTATTTCACACGTGTCTCACTGAATTAAAGGATTGTGGCTTACAATGCTGCTATGAACTCCAGAAAGATTACAGCTCCAAGAAAGCATAAGTGAAGTTCTGCACTGTGTGTTGTTGACGAGCCATTTCCTGTAAACAGAGGTAAAGTCATGACATGGTCTTATTTACTTGGGAAAGATTTGCTCATGTTAACCTTTCCCACATTTCATTTTAACAGCAACTTAGAGGAAGCAACATAATATACATGAAATTCACCACAAAACTATTTCTAAAGATCTGGGTTTAACTTTTACACTAAAACTGTCTGAATCAAGGGATTTCATCAGTGTTGTTACTCTGCCTGGGAGTGAGCTAACTGCAAAGATCTTACCAAGAACTTTCAAAGTGGTGTAAAGGAACCCAAGAGAAACACCTGAAGCAGTCAAATCCATTACCTATTGTTCCAAAAACTCCAACGTGTCCAGAATAAGAGAAACACTGAGTTAAAATACCATTTGTGGAAGTTCCACTTCATTACTTGATTTGTCTTTTGAGGCAGTTGTTTTTTGCTGCAGTGGGATGCTGAGACATGAAAATCATAAAGATTACAAAAGGAAAAGAAATACAAAAGTTTAGATGAAAAAATAGAAACCAATTAGCATCCTTAAAAATATAGAAAACAGATTAGTTAAATTTTAAAACTTAACAACTATTTATTTAGGAAAGAAATGCCATGAAACTAGGAAGAAACGACTGAACATATTGGTTTTAGTTAGTGGAACTCTTTGGAGGGTAGCAGTTGTAAAGAATAGGAACAATCTGGATGGATATTGCTTTCTTATATAACTGTTTGTTGTAAAGATCCTGCAGGGATTCTTCTGTTGAACCAATTGTTTTGCTGCAGATATCGACCGCTTCATCGAGTACATTTGTGTTTGACCTTGAGATACTAATGCCAGCAGATAAAGGTGAAAGTGAGAACAGACTCAATAAAAGATTGATAAAACATTGTCCGGAGGGTCTGATCAAACAGGAACTTGGAGAGTTTTCTGAGACAAACTGTAAGAGACACCGCTGACTTTTTTTGAAAACCTTATCAATATTACAGTCAGATCTCAGGTTATTATCCAGCATGATTCCCACATACCATTATTTCTATATTTTGGCCATCTATCACTGTCAGGATAGGCGTGAGAAAATTTAATCTTGGTGTGCACGGCCTTAGTCTTTGACACATTCAGTACTAAAAATTACTTTTGACACTATCTGAAAAAAAGAAAGCACCCCATAACAAAAACTACTGCTCTCTTAAAGAAAATCATGACGCCACATCTTTTGATAACAAAAGAACGACTGCATAAACTTCAGGATACAATACTTGGGTATTTTAAGCAAAAATACTATATGATATTCACTGGGAACAATTATACTATTCTTCAGGATCCAACCCCACTCTGCTCTCCAATGACTGGGTGCGTTTGAGACCCCGGGACTTCCAGGTTATACTCAGCACAGATGTTTCTGTATACTATGCCGGCCACTTGGTTATGGTTAAGATCCTAGCAGGCCGGGCATACATGGAACGTATGCCCTGCCTGCTAGGATCTTGCACCCTGCTGTTATGTGCTGGATTGTTTCAGGGGCATCTTTACACAGCCTGCATCTGGTGTGATAGACCCCAGCCTCTATGGATCTTGTGTCAGAACTTGTTCCTGTGCTGCGATAATTATTGAATCTGTGCTGTCTTTCAGTCCAGTCCAGATAGATAGATAGATAGACAGACAGATAGGCAGCAGGAGGTATGATTGATGTTTAAGTACAGACAATATGTAAGTATCCCAAGTGTTTATCAGAATCACTGGAAATAAAATTAAATGTAAACAATGCTCACTTTATACTATGGGACCCAAAGTGTATCCCCAACATTACACTACCAAATTCTGATCCATCTGAATTTTGCAGTTGAAATTGACTCATAAATCCAAGCAACATTTTTCCAATCTTTTGCTGTCCAATTTTGCTGTTCCCATTTTAACTGTAGCCTTAGTTTTCTGTCCTTAGCTAACAGAAGTTGAACCCGGTGTAATATTCTGCTGCTGTAGCCCATCTGCTTCCAAATTAAACGTGTTGTGCACTCAGAGATGCTCCGCTGCATACGTTGGTTGTATCTGGTGGTTCTTCCATGCAGACACTGAATTTGACTTTTGTGTATATTGGAGTAATGCATTAACACAGCCATTATTCAGGGTGAGCTGCATCTTCTAATGCATCTATGCCTGGAGGGGGGAAAGAGTCTATACATCACAAAATTTGTAATTACAAAATCTGGAAGATTTTTCAGATGGTTTGGATAAATCTAATTACGCTTATAATGAATTTGTGGTAAAGCATCCTTGGTTAAATTCTAAAGTTGAGATAGGAGTGAAAATTATTGCTCTAATGCTTAAAATTAATATTTAAAATGCAGAATTTGAATAGTTAAAAATCTGTTATCATTTGCACATTCACACATAACTGTATTTGATGAATTCCCGCTCAATCTGGATGCACCTGGGGTTAAATACATCATAACAGTAAACATATCCGATTTCATCTTGTGTGTTATTGCTGTTTGTTTTACTAAGAATTATAGATCTGTTCGAAAAATGCTAAGATTATAGGACTAATTGTCATTTTTCCCCAGTTTCCAATGACACTTTCTTTACAAGTAGCAATATTTTGGGTTTATATTGAGTATTGAAGTTCTTGGTAATAGCAGGTCACAACACATCTATCAGCATGCAGGTGATTGTTTTTTTTTGTTTTTTTACCATTTTTACCCTTTTCACTGTAAAAATTAATAAATAAATGTTAGCTCAGGAAAGCAATTTCCCACTCAAGTGTTTGATCACAAGCTAAACAGCCAATTCAATAACAGATTTTGCCACAGCTGGAGTCTTGCCAGACTTTTATATTAAAATACAATCCCTCTCAGTCAGAGGTATTGTTGTCATAGTTGCTCCAATACTTTGCCATTCACATCTTTACAGTCTATACAGTTAAACCAAGTCTGTCGGAAGATATGAAACTATTGTTGGCAGCAAGGCAAAAAGACATCACTGATCACTAAGAGAAGTCAGCAGAAAATCTATTCTACATTAACATTTACCAGCCTTATTGAATAGATCGTCACTCATCAGAAGGAAGGCAAACACAAAAGTAATTGGCTAGGTTGCTTTAATAAAGTTTCTAAAAGTACAGCTTGGATCTGCTTTCACACTCTGGGGAAATATTCTCTCATTACGCTGGGTGTGGGGGAGGAGGGAGGCAGCAATAAGGTAGATTTCATTCGCGGCTCAGGAGAAAATGAAACCTTCCGATGACAGTAGAGCATGTAATGTTTTCATCTTGTTCCACCCATGGAGGAAAATTAAATGAAAATTACCATTGCATGGTTTTTTTTTATCCTTTATCCTATTCTTTTTTACTCACACTGTAACTGATTGTTTGCTTCACAGTACTGAAAATGGAGTATGATTTCTGCCTTAATAGTTTTTAACGGTACGACCACCTGACGTGCTTTGAAATAACTGCTGCCTTTTGTGCTGAATGTATGAGAATAATCATTTAGCTTATTTCAGTAATCATCGTCCACAAAACTGAATGAGTGGTTCATGCATATATTAATAATCTATGATTTTTGGATTCACAACTGACAGGCTATCAGCTAGGTATTAGCTAAATAATTATATATTTTTAAAAAACAACTGTGGCATTTGAATCAACTAATGGACTAATATATTCATTGCTGTTTATTGTCTTTATTTATTAATTTATAAATAAATTTGTCTGTAAAATATCTGGCATTAAGCAGACTATCAAAGCTACATTTTCAGAAAAGCTTAGGAAAACAAGGAAAACTCTGAAGAGTTTTTCTGCTTTGTGAGGGGGAAAAAAGCTGCATCTTTGCCTCGTGTTGTAGTTTCATCTGATGATGTCTACACAGACATAAAATGTGAACTGATCAAGGTAGTACTACAGAGCTTTTGGCTGCTGTTTTCAAAAACTGCCTCACTGGGGCAAAGTCCTGAGGGAAAAACATTTGAACTTTTAACAAGAAACACCTAACACATTTAGGGGAAAAGAGATTTGGGTTTAACAAGCCAAGATGGTACATCGACTGCTGGAACAAAAACATTTTAAGACATTTTTAACACAAACTATTTACGCTTTAAGGTGCAGAAATAAAACACAGTGTGCGCTAATTATTGATCAAGCGGTTTTCTGTCTTTTATTCTAGTGCAGGGGATATACCTGCAGTTGTTTATTAAGAATCCTGCAGGGTAATCCTGATCAGCCAGATCTGACTATAAAAAATTGTTCTAAAATAGAATTTTTAGAAAATTCATTTAAATTTTCTGTTAATTTTCTGAATTTTGGATTGGATTGGTGAACTGCACTAGTAAACCGGTCTGCTATTTTTTTCTTTCTACTCAAGCTGAACACCCAACATACTTTTTACAACAAGCTACATTCATCCATTCACACAGAGACAGACAGATAAATAAAAATGCAATACACTCACTGCAATAGATGCATCATGGCCAATTTAGAGTCCAGCGTCTTACACAAGGACTCTTTGAATACAGGGAGGCAGGGATCAAACCCCTAAACTTTTGACTATGTTTTTGTACAATAACAATATCTCAGTCAAGATCCAAGTTTGATGAGATTTATTATCATTCCAAGAAAGGAGGTAGTATGAGATAGAATTAAAGTAAGCAATATTATCCAAGCTTAACTACTAAGAACTATTTTAACAGGTACAAACCTCCAGCAAACCCATGCTCAGGGAGGGGCAGTAATCTGCCACGACTGGCTGGGGGTGAGGGGAATTTGTACCTTTCTAAAATACAATTTAGAAAGGTACAAATGAATAAATGACATACAAAAATTATCTAATTCTATATTTCAAATTTGATGTTATCCATCTATCTATCTATACAAGTGAGCCGGTGAGGAACAATACAACAACATCAACTGAGTAGAAGTTGAGAAGCAAAAAAATCTTTGGCAGAATTGATAGTGTCAAACTTCATGTACTTTTGGAGAGTTCTTAGGTCAGCCCTTTCAAACTCTTTCTTTACCCAGTCTGACAATGCGATACGCATAACGTGTTCCTTTTATATTTGTTGATATGAAAACCTGTGTTAATACATAATAAAAACATTTAGAAAAATCTCATCTCAGTTGAATCACAGTTGCAAAATAGCCCTTATACCAAGAGATTTCTTCTTCTAACACCTCTTTACCCTAAACAGGTTTATGGAGCTGAAGCTGCACTGGGGCTTTTTATGCACCAATATTTGGACACATATATAACCAGTTTTGAAACACACTTGGGGAGTGAAATCTATTTCATACATGTTTTCAATACACCTGAATGTCAGATTAATGTTTTTTCTCATTTTCAAGAGTTCCTCTCTAAGTCCATACCCATTAGCATAATGTTATTCTGCTAAACACTGAACAAACCAATCCTGCGCATCTTCACATGGCTTCCATTGGCTCCTCATGTATCTAACTCATCTAACTCAAAGGCTTTTTTAACATATTTAGCATATCAATATAAGCGTCCTCGAATTGAAACCCCTTTCTATTTTAGGAGATTGCTTTCTGATGGATTCTCATTACAGGAATGTTGCCTGTGGGTCAAAGGAAAATGTCATCACGGGCTAAGCAGAGGCCCTTCAGGAGGAGTCCTCTTGGATACAAATGTCTCTTTGCAGTTAAGCCACCTTCCTGTGGGAGATGAATCATGGTAGGCAGCACAGAGGGCACACGGTGAAGGGAGGGTGACAAGAGGGTGAACGAGCATTTGACAAGGTGCCACTCAGCCAGTTTGTGACAACCTGACATGCTTCCTATGGTGTTACTCACAAGCCGTAATCACTTTAGGTTTAAGAGTGTTATGTTCAGACTGTGTCAGACTTGCTTCTTGACAAGTTGTCACTAATACAAAAAAAAAGAAAAAGAAACCAGAAATACCAACATGCCAAATTTCTAACTTGAAAACCCATCACATCTAAAATATGCAATCTCCTAAAAACATATTCAGCTGTGGTGGCCAGGGTTGAAGAAAAGGAAAGACTTGCCAAAACTTTGAAATGTTCGAGGATTCTCTAAAAAATCAAAAAGGAAAGGAAAGGAAAAAAGTAAAGTATTAACCCTCTCAGGCTCAAATTAAACTTTTTGTTGCTAATGCACAACCAAGTCCTGCAGTGGTACTTCTGAGTAAAAAAAACTCATAAAATATGTATGTGGGGTAATCAGGTTGGAGCCAATCCCAGCTGTCATAGGGCCAGAGGTGGGGTATACACTGGAGGTGTCGCCAGTCTATGGCAGGGCTAACACGTTTGTGTTTTTGCTTGTTAACCTAACATGCAAAAAACCAAATCCAGTTATTTCTCATTAACTCTTTTTCTGTTACTCGGTCTCTATTTGCAAATCTTTAATTAGAGTTGTTTTTTTTTCTTTTTTTCTTTTTATTTTTGCATTTGGTAGCATTACACTATTCCTTTCTGTGTTAACATTGTCCTTGCATTTTTTGGCTATTTTTCTCATTATAACCAAACTAAATGCTGTCATGCTTCCATAAATAATGATAATGTCACTTATGTCCCATTATATGACTCAGACGTGTGTGCTTTCAAGCACAAAACCAATATATGACCTTTAAAAAAAAAATCACGATTTACTTAAATTAACCATTATTTTTCAGTATACACAGGAAAAAAGGAAAGCTAGCTTTAAAGGCAGGTCTTTCTAGCTGACAACAACTGGTGCACTACCAAACTGTTTTAGCAAAATGTTACAAAATTATATAACATATATATATGGTGTAACAGAGGAGGTTTCATATAGATCCAAATGTCCTGTACCAACTAGAAATGAGTTTCCAGGTATATCTAATGTGGGGCTAACGTTTAAAATGATGAATGGGACACCAACAGTGTTGCATTGTTAAAAACTGAAATTGACTGACCTAGATGGTTCATTAATCTTCTAACGGATGGACGGAGAATAAATGACTAACTACACTAAAGTGTTTAAGCAAAGGAAATTCAATCTATGTACTAGGTTCTAAATATTGGTCAAACAAATTGATTGGCCCAACACACTCACTCTGATCAATATTAATGGACAGTTTTTGCCACTGACTGCCAGAATACATGATCAATCAACTGGAAGGATTATGAACAGCCTAGCTGCTAATGAAAACAATGATCTCCTGACATTTTTGCTTTAAATAGCTTCAGCAATGAGCTTTAATAATATTATAAAGAATGTAGTGAGAGAGAAATATAAAAGCCACTTTTTTTCAACAATTAAGATAATAAGAGTGATTAAATCACTGATCGCATATATAAGCTACGCTGTTTGGTTCAGTTCAATTCATGTTTATATCAAGCAATCCACCTAGGAGAAAATGAAAACTTGTGCCAGTATTTAACATAAACAACAGCTGCTACAGAGTAAAGATTTGCACCTGTTTTCAGTTTTGTAAAATTAAAGGTTATAGTTAAAGTTTTGGACTTTCAGTCAGGCTGCAAAACTTTGGGCTTCAGGTAAAAGTGATGGCCATGTTGCACTTAATGAAAAAAAATTGTAGCTGCTCAACAATAAAGCAGCTTAAACCTTTATGATGTAGTACCTTTCTCTTTGTTCTATATTATATACTATATTATAGCTCAGGTCTTTTAAACTCCCTCCCCTCCTGGTGGCATTGAGCATTTGAATAGCGTGAACTCACCGAATCATCTTTTTATGCCTCTTGAGCTGCACATTAGCGTTATCAGAGTCAAGGTTAGGAGCCAAAACATTTCAGTAACTTCACCTGAGTCTCCGTGGCAACGCTTTTACTGTTAACGCAACATACAGAGCTGCTGCCTCCAGACCTTTCACATTCCACAGCCGAATGCTGGCTTCAGGTATGCAAAATATGAGAAATAAAATGTATATCTGCTTGAATAGCCATTGCTCTGTCATATATCTGGCATGATGAGGAGTTATGATAAAAGGGGGGAGCCAACTGCCGATGGAGGGGTTCAAGCCGCAAAGAGAAAGTCAAGCAATAACGAGCTACCTGTCGCGTCGTGCCGCACGAGTCTGCTTCTGGAGTGTCAATTCAGTAATGAGCTTTTATTGTGGCAGAAACCGTTTCAGGACATCAGCCCCTTGTGTGTGTACCAGTGTCTTTGTTTGGAACTATGAACTCTGTGTATTTGTGTTTGCGGCCTAACCCTCTGATGCATAGTGGTCACTGGAGTGGACAGCTACTAAAACGTACATATCTCTTTAATGCATTGGTTTCTATGGTGGAACTGCATATTAGCCTCTAGAGTGCTCTCTGCTGCCATGCTCCATTGAGGTCAATTCAGTGTTCAGTTAGTGCAACTGCAAGTAAATTTCCTCTGAATCAAAGATGGCAGACAAACTGTCACCCCTGCCGACCACTGCTGGCATATCCTGTCAATCCTTCTATGCTAAAAGAGCCCAACAGGTAAAAAAAATATGATGATATGCAGTAACATCTAGGGAAGGATATTATCTGTTTGGAATAAGAAATTGTTATGTCTAATATGTAGAAAACTACGATTAACCATGTGTCCACTGTAGTGGACATCATGCATTACCCACTGTATTTTTTTAACATAAGTCATAAATTGTCTCACTGTTTTTTGGGACTGTTTTGGTTATAAGTAAGCATATAATTGTTACATTTATAAGCTACTCATTTAAAATGTATATTTCTGTGCAGATCAGCTGTAGTTTGAGTTACTATAATAATTATTTTATCATATTTTGTAGACTTCAAATGCAGCAAAGAATAAGGCAGCGTACAGAATAGTCCAGGAAATTCCATCCAGCTCCAGTGATGATGAGTTCAGTGATAAGTCCAGTGATGATGAGAGTGGCTGCCAGAGCAGAACAGAGACATAGGAACTACAGACAGCCTAGGTGTGATGAACACAGAAGTGTTTGGAGATGCAGAGACTAAGATGTCAGTTTGTGTTTTCTTCCAGCATGCTACTAAGGGCTTGGTAATACTGTCCTGCATCGTTATAGAACTGTGTAGACTCAAAAATGTTTCTCTTGTTGGAGATAGTTTGCCATATTCAGGTGTAGGATTCACAGCTAGGACTGTTGATTGGTTTTGTTATTTACGTCTAAACATTGGGGCCTTATGAGTTGAAAGTTCCAAAAAAATTGCTGAGATGTTTTTCAAAGGATACAAGCAAACAAGTGTTTGTATATTTACAATAGAACACAAGGTAATTAATTTTTATAGTAAATTCACAGTATTTCATGCTAAGTGCTCAGGCGCATGTAGTCCACTGGAGTGGACAAGTTTATAACTTTATAAAAAAACATATTTTTGGGGAAAAAAGAGTTGAACATTTTTTTTCATGTCCTGAGAAGAATAAAAGCACTTAAGAAAAAAATCTTGACCAAGGCTTTCATAATTCATGCATCAGAGGGCTAATGATGAGCAGTGCTGGAAATGAGACAGAGAAGTGGGGGCGTAATGAAAAGGGAGAGAGGTGGGGGCAGCAGTACCGCACACAGTTGTTCCAATCACTCATTAATTAGATCATTCTCTCATAGCTGTAATGTTCATCTTTGAGTGTGTGTGTGTGTGCGTGCGTGCGTGCGTGTGTGTGTGTGTGCGTGCGTGCGTGCGTGCGTGTGTGCGTGCGTGTGTGTGTGTGCGTGCGTGTGTGTGTGTGTGTGCGTGTGTGTGTGCGTGCGTGTGTGTGTGTGTGTGTGTGTGAGGGGGGGTCATCTAGTGTTTCTGGAGCTGAGGTCAGATGGCCGATGTGGAGCTAGCGTGCTAATGCAGAGAGACATTAACCCCAATCCCTCTGAACGAGAGACCGCTTGGCGAGCATCCGTCCCCAGAGACTGGTGGCATGCTTCTGTCTGTCTGCCAATCTTATTTCCCGGATAGCTTGCACACTTATTTCATTTTGGCCTGTTTCACAGCCCCATATTGATTTTTGAAACATCATGTCAGTGTGAGAAGGGAGGGCAATCTTTCAAACGCAAGATTCTCTAATACGTTTGTTGTGTCTGGTGTTTCTGTGGTGTTTCCTACTCTGCTGCTGATAAAAAAACAAGTATTTTCCATAATGTTACTTGATAAACTGCGGAAAATTAATTTAAATATAGCCGTTTAAATTTCTTTTCCACTTTTATTTTGCTGCACTCCTACAGCAGCTTTCTCTGCACTTTAAAGCTCTTTTATATCTATTTGTCTAACCTTTCTCTTTCCCAGATTTTATTTCCCCTGCTGATTTTCATACCTCATGTGCTTGCTTTGGCTGTGTCGAAAACCAGCGGATATGAGACAGCGGGCTGGGTATCAGACACGTCACTGTCTGTTAGTCCCTGTGGTACATTAGCCATCCCTTACCATGTATTATTGATTCCTTCTCTCTAATCACTGTCTCCAGTGTTGAAGATTAGCCTTTACTGCCAACAGCGTCTGCACTCTATAGAGTTTATGGCAACCCGGCTGAGGCGCGTCTCTGCAAAATAACAACAACAACAACAATAATAGGTGAGGGATTCTGAATTCATGACAACACCTAACAGTTAAGCAAAATTCAAGCATTTTCTGCCTGGACTTACTCATAACTCTGGCGCTTTGATTTATGAGTTCATGCTCATTTGCACTTGCCACCTCTGATATAGAGAACTCTGGAAAAACACTGTGTGTGGTGCCAACCAGAGTGAGCTTCCTAGAGGTTTCAAAACAATAATAATTTCAACAAAACTCTTTTCAAATGCTGGCCCGAGTCAGGCAAAATGAAAAGCACAAAAATCAGGTTCATGGGGAAGTTACTCTACCTAAAGCATACAGATCAACTCTAAGGGTAACATACAGGTTAACCAGTTTTTCCTTCCTTTTGTCTCCAAATGCTTACTCATGGCAGGTGGTCTGATTGTTAGTGTTTTCTTTTATATTATTGTAGGGTCTTTGCCTTACGACATAAAGCACCTTGAGCTGACTGTTGTTGTGATTTGGTGCCACATAAACAAAACTGAACTTGTTGGTTTGTTTTTGGCTAGGTTCCCATCTCCCTTATTAGTGTTTTATCTTCATAAGTAATTGTTTAAAGCTTTAATAAGATGCAGCAATGCAGCCCATGTTTTGGTCTCCTTTAAGCATTGGGTTTAGGAACCTTAACGCATAGGCGCCATGGCATGATTTATTGATTAAATCACTTCTTCACCAGATTGGCTAAGCTGCTTAAAATATGATGGGTAGTTCCAAGGATTGAAATAACAGTTTATCTTTTCTCAGAGCTAAACCTTAAAATATTTCTTTCTTGCAGATCTCCAAACATTTTTCTGAAAACAGTGATTTTCGTTCTGACAAGCATCACGATCAACTGTGAGATCTTATATAAACTAATATCTTACCTGGGCCTGGGTCGTGGGGGGTGACAGTCTAAGTGAGGGGAACCAGAGACTCTTTCAAGCTCTAGGACATAACCGAAACACCTAATTTAGGAGCCACCCAGGAGACATCCTGGTCAGATGTCCAAAAAACATCAGCTAGCTCCATCAGGGTTACCGGGACTCCGACCATGAACCCAGGCTTTAGGGAGGGTGCCTGGTTGCCAGGGCTTAGTCCACGAAGCTGGCCAGATACAGACCAACAAGTGGTCTGTATCTTGTTGGTCTGTATCTGGCCAGATACACCTGTGAGTCGAGAGTCCACAGGAGGTGTGTAGGAGTTTAGTGCCTTGTGAACTGAGCGGTGGTCAGAGCAAAGCGAAGACTCTGGCTTTCCAATCTATGATTGCTGATGAGTGTCTGCCTTTTTAATTATTTCTGGTTAGTTTGAGTATTTCCTGCAGACTTGCTTGAAGCAAACATAACCCATTTCTAAATTAGTCTGAAAAATAAAGTATGGAAAACATGAAAGGGTCTCAGGGTTTGCAAAATATACTGCAAACCTTCAGTAAACACACAAGGCAAACCAGCACATCCTGCATCTTAACTTTGACTTCTGTGAGCTTGTAATACTGTTTAAGAATGCTATGTTTGAATTGCTCTGGTTGTTACTTCGGTAATATAGAAATGCACAGTAGTTGGGAGATGAGATTTGTTGTCAGTGTAAGATTCAAAGTGTGAGGCTGTCACAATTTCCTGAAAACAAGGAGAAACGGTGCAAATGCAGAACGTCTCTGATTTGTTTTTCTTATTCAGTATTTTTATTGTAGCAGTGTTTTTATTGCTCCATGCGTCTTTTCCTACTGAGCTCTATATTTTTATATATATTTTTAAGACCCATCTGTTCCTATAAAAATAGACCTTAAATAAGCATAATTTGCATACAGCTTTATCAGAGAGCGATGTAATGACGCTAAGATGTCTACCCAAAGGCCATGTGTGATATACTTTGCTTGTGAGTTTGACAAGGATATGCAAACAGAGCTTTGCGATAAAGCCCAGATTTTCTCTGCCCTTTCAACTATTCAGCCAGCGTTTGTTCTGTGATTCTGACAGATTCCTCACAGCGGGAAATCAATTACATTCACACCAATATGGATCAGAGACCACTGGTTATCTGCATTTTCTTTCCTCCTCTTCTCTTCTCTCTGGGCCTAGCTGAAAAGTAAATCTCTTTTGTGTAAATCTCTGCTGGGTGCTTTGGCACAGAGTGAGACACTGCACACAACGGGGGATGTGCTGCAGGGGAGGAAGAGTGGGGACACTGATGGAATATGTACGGTAAAAGGAGTGGTGATACGCAAAGTGGGTCATAGCATTACGGGACCATTCTGACATCATCACTTCCATCTCTCCTATTTACAGAACAAACATTTACTTTGAGTCATCGCGCAGCATAAGATCAATACTCTACTTAAGTCATTAGAAAGACTGACAAGCATAATTTTTAACTCTCTCAGTCTACCTCAAACTTCATGTCCAAACAGGGGTGTCTGCACCAAAAAGAGTCACGCTCTGCTTCAAGTCTGAGGTGCAACCAAACTTAAGAGAATGTGTCAGATTTTTTGGAAGCCTGTATGCCTTTTTCAAGAAATGCTGCGGCATTCAAGCCAAAGCTCAGGGTTACTTCTTTTCTCACACGTTTGCACAAAGCACAGATGGAGAAGTGTTTGTTCCCTCTGAATAACAAAAGGACAAACTCTCAAATAGGGTTGCATCACTTAGATCTGATTCAGTCCAGTCCTTGAATACGTGACATTAAGATGGAGCGTGTGTCTGCCTGACAAAGCAGTGAATAGAAAGATAAAGAATTTAAAACATGAAATGAAAACATTTAAAAGGATGAAAGGTAAAAGACAGAGATGGACTTTTTGCTTTGATTAAAACTCCTTGAGAAGTTTAAGAGATGTCAGAAAGACAAATTTCTCAGTGTGAAAAGATGAACTTCATCAACTCGGATAAAGAAAACTAGTTGGCTTCGCTGGAATTGACTGCTTTTTCTTCCCTATGTGAAGTTCAGCCCTATGGTTTTTACAATCAAAGCTGCTACAGTAATCTCCTGTGCATTTGTCTAATATAGTTACTGAATCCTGGACTTCAGTACAGGTTTGTGAGTAACAGCCCAGTTAGACCACTGTAGTATTCTTTTACTATGATCAACAAAATCAAATATTACTCTTCCTTGCTCAGTCTAGTATTATATTTCTTGTTTGAAGTTTCCAAACAGGGCAATAGGAGTGTAAAAAAAGAAAACCCTGTATAAATTTATTTCATCTACTAATATATTTTAATGTATGAAATGCAAAGAAAACATCTAAATGGATGAAAGGTAAAAGGTCGAGATAGACTTCTCTCATTGATTAAAACTCCTTGACAAGTTTGAGAGATGTCAAAAAGACAAGTCGCTCTATGTCGTATTTGTTCTAAACATAAAACACACAATACATGAGGAAGCTTTACAAGAAAGGGCCCCCAAAGTTACTTAATGGAAAACAGAGTACAGCGCAATCCTGTGAAAATGAACTACATTCTTATTGCTGTGTGGGAATTAAGAGGGTAATCACCACCATCGAGTGCATGTGATGATGCTGCTAATCAGTTGCACTTCATTAATTGATCATCAGCAAGTGTGAGCACCACTGTAAAAGCAGAGGCTTTGGCAGTTGGTGGTTTGCAGCATTGTGTGAAAAGTAATTGTTGCTGTCCATCAATCAGTGAAGAGCCATGTTGAAACAATCCGAGCTCCATTATTCTACACTGTGAAACATTATTCACAAGTCATAAACATTCACAACAGTTGCCAATCTTCCTAGGAGTGGATATCCAAGTAAATTCCCTATGACATGATGCTGTTCTCCTGGGCTTTTTTCAGTTTCTCTGAGCATTGCATGATCTGACTGCCAAACTGCCAAACATAGTGATGAAGGGGTGATTTGGGTTTGAATCTAGGCTTGCCCTGCAACAGTCGACTTCAAACTCCTCTGTATTATCAAAATATTTGAGACTCAAATGTGGGGCCATCTGTCTGACAGCTAAAGCCGAGCCAAAATTGGGTCATACAACAAATAAGCAACAAATCAATACAACAGAATGGCTAAAAAAAGAAAAAATAATAAAGGTGTTGTTTAACAATGACCATCTTAAAGCGAGGCAATATTAAAGTCTGAATATATTGTTCTGGTATTCATTATACAATGTCTATGTGTATAGCACTCCTGCGTGATATGGTCCAAATCAATTACAAGCACAGACAGTAATATTATGGCAGAATTATTCATTATTCACTTTACATCCCTCAGGGAGAAGTTGTCAGTCAAATTCATTCGGCAGTATAAGACAGCAGCCCCACAAATAGAGTCAGGAGGAGTCCTACAGCAAATGGTGTGAGACCCAGAGATGCCTGATCACAGCATCATTGAGTCAGTCTGCAATTACATGAAAAGCCACATATGGGTACAGGCTGTGGTGGGTTGTAGAACTTGCCACAAACAGGAACAAGTTACCTCCCTAACTTGAAAAAACTGCATGGGAGTATATCAGGAGGAAGTGGAAGTGATTTATTTATTTTTTGTATTGTATGACCTTAGCTGAAAGAAAACTGATTTAAACTGTTAAATGAAAACAGTTAGTCTTGAAAGGCCAAAATGTACTTTGATCACAAAACCAAATAAAAAGACTTGTGAAAAGAAACAGACTCCGAGCTGGTGTTTCACCTCCAGGCTCTCAACTCATCCCTCCACCACGAGCTCAGCGCAGTTCACTAAAGATTACCAACCCTACCCAAAGTCACATTATAGTCAAAGCTTAATGCCAGCCAGTGTGTGGAATTCACGTTGTCCTAGTTTAACACGGGAGTGTGGGGGACACTACTGCGCATCTCAGACCACAGTGTGACTAGTATTTAATGAACACTTTCTATGAGTGGGCAGAAGCCAAACAGACCGTACAGAATAAACAACCAAAGAACTTTTACATGTGCTGGAACAAAATAAATAAATATTTTAAAAAAACAAATTACAACAGCAAGAATTTTCCTTTATAGATAGATCTGCATAGCTCTCCCAGAGGACTGAACAGAGGAGTGAACAAGAGGCTTGGAGGTTTAGATGTAACTGGGACACAAAGCAGCAAGCAGCCACCGTAATCCCATTATTGAGTGGAAAAAAGTTCCTTCATTGTCAAACTAAATGTCAAGTGTATGCAAAAAAAATGTGATTGTCATAGTTCATCTTGAAAATGACAAAACTTGGTATAACCATATACTCACAATACACTTAAAGATGAAGAAAGCAAAAGAGACAAAAAACACCCTAAAAACAACAACAGCTAATTTTTCATGAAGCATATTCACACGAGTGTCTGCATTAATCTGCCAGCTAGCTGTAACTAACATCCATTACAGCAGTTAAGCCAATTTCATATCCTAAAACTGTCTTAGAGAGATGTTGTAGAGTATTACAGCTTCTAATATTTTGTCAACCATTTAAATAAGGAGATGTGTGGACTCTGAAATGTCTTTGTGAAGCCATCACTTATGCAAAACTGCTGAATACGACTGCTCTTATTTGAACAACTCATGCTTAATAAACTGGCAACTGAGTCTGGATTTCACCACAGGAATAAACCTTGTCAGAGTCAAGCAACAACTGAAAGAAAGATGACCTCAGACAATCCAAATTAGGTTTTCAGAATAAGCCAATAGTTGAAAGGCAATAATTAGCCACTAACACATATAAAACCTTTAGGATGAGCTAAAGACCATGGCTCATGTCTCTATTCACTAACTTGTTGTATAAACAGCAAAAACTTGGATCAGCAACACAGGAAATCTCTGCTCTGATATTATTCCACATGCTCGCTCTTCCACAGAGCCCTCCCTAAGCATCATGAATGAACTTTTAACAGGTTACCTTAGGCAAACCAGAGGTGAGTGTTCATAAATGATAGGCCTGAGTTGGCTAACAGGAGCAGACAGACAGTGTGTTTAAGAAATACACTCACCTGCCACTTTATTAGGTACACTTTTTTTGTCATTCGAGTACAAAAATGGATTAGGGATTTAATATTTTACTGCTTTGCTTTCTTTTTCTAAGAAGAACCATGATTTTTTTTTCTTTCTTCTAATCCTAAATCCAAAAACAAAAACAAGCGTATTGTAAATATTAATCGGCTATACTGTAGGCTATACACGTAGCTATATTATGAGACTGGCCCCTTGGCGCAGACATGAAAGCACACCCCCAAACTCATACAGAAAGACTCAAAGAGACAGAAAGTCGTTCTGTGTCTCTGTGTAGTGGAGCTGGTATCTGTTTTTTTCAGTCTTTGATATTCCGTGTAGCTGTTTGATCTACCTTTGCAACAAAACAAGCTGACTGTCACTCTTCACTATACAAAGACTCTGGCCAAGGAGGCCTCCTGTGACTTTTGTCCCCTGAGAGTCTGTCCATTGCAGGCCCAATTAGTAATCAATCCATGTGTATACAATTAGCGTTTATTTAATTCAGAGGCAGACCAAGTCTCATTTGCAGTGGGACTCAAGTAGTGTCTAAACAAGCTTGCAAGTTTATTTCTGCTTGTTATAGCAGAGCGGAGCAAAAGATTTAGTCAAGAACTGCTTTAACCGTGTTGTGTTTTGTTTTTAAAAGCGCAACTGAAATTTGACAGGACTCTGTCAGTAAGGCTTGTTGTTGGATTTCACGTTTCACTTTGACACAACAGATTTTTATGACAAGCTGATTTTTAAATATCATTGATTAACCCGGCCTCTCCTATAGCTGGCATTTCAACTAATCAAACACAGATGCAGTGAATTAATAATTAACTGATTGGCTCACCGCTGCCCCATTCTCAGCCTTGCTATTGGTGTTTGACATCAAATTTTAAAGTTGAACTCAAAGTGGATTAATCAGGATGGAGCCTGGTTAAGGTACTGCTGAAGGCGCTGGAATTGCCTTACAACAGTGACATATAGCAGTTGCCTTCATTCCGGACTATTTTAGAGTAGAGTGAAACTGTTTTATCACTCACTATTATCACAGATCATCTCATTTTTACATTCTCCTAAGTAGTAAATAAACACTAAATACTCCTTCCAGTCAGTCAACTAGTACAGGTCACTGTATATACAGGCTGGTGGTGGATAAAAATAGATCATATTTATCATTTTCTCTCACTATTGCAGCATTTAATTCTCACATTACTATTCATTAATTTAATTACTCTATAACCAAATGGGCACGACCCATCTCAGGTGCTGTCGGCCTTTCCTATTATAGTGTGCGTGGAGGGAGGATGGTGGCTGATGGTGGCGGTGGGGGTGCTCGTGAATTCGGCTCATCTGTTGTCTTTGCTCAGTAGCTCACAGAGACCTCTTGGCCCTGACGCAATCTCACCTCATTAACATTTTAGGTGATGAGCATGTCAAGGCCTTAATTAACAATTCATGAGCACGGCTGATAGCTATATTAACATTTTACAACCAATAAATCAGCTTTTCCAATCTGCTGTGTGTGTTTGCGTGCACGGGCCCATGTCTGTGTGCATGTGTGTGAGAGATTGAATGGGGGCTGCGTGTGTGTGTGTGTTTGTATTTCTGTGTAGGGGAGGCCAGTGAGTGGGTGGGTGGTTGCGTTATTTGTGTACATCCACAACAGGCAGCTTTGTCTCTCTCCCTTTGTCTCCGCGCCTGTCTCCCCGTCTGTCTCAGACCATGACATTTGTTTGAACTTTCTCTTAATCTTATGTTCTCATCATGGCTCTGTAGTGAATCATTATGCTTTTCCCCAAAACAAGAAAAATCCAACAACCTCCAACCTGATCCGGAGGAGGTCATTCACAGTGTTATGCCAATTAATAACCTAAAAAGATCAATCGGGCTAAGCGCCCACAAATGTAAGTGTCACACATAATGGAAAGGTTGACTAATTAGGGTGCTATTTTCGTTTAGTCAACCATTACAAAGTGACAGTGATACAAGTTGGTTTCTGTCAAGTCTCCCTGTCTCTCTCTGTTTCTCTCTCTCTCTCTCTCTAGGAGGTGGAATGGAAGAGAAGGAAATGGAGAGATGAGGAGACTGGAGGGGTAATTCTGAAACAATGGGGGAGGAAGATCAGCCAGAGCTGAATCGCCAAGGTTTCATAACTTCTATGTTCCTTACAACGAATCCACATTGAAAAAGCCTTGGAGAGTGGGAGAGAGTAATCATCTGCTTCACTGTGCCAAAAAATACATTTATGTGTGTTCACGTGCCTTCTAAAGGGACAACTCCCGAACCATCTCTTCTTTTTCAAATTCTCTTCAGCACAAAACCACCCAGGAGTGAGAGAATCTAGTAAACTGTGTGATCTGAAACACTGCATGTCTTTCTCTCTGTTTCACTGTGTGGAGCGCAAGGGAGAAAAAGGAAATTTGAAGCAGCAATCCCACTACAGCACCTTTGGGCAGCCCCTTGACCCCACTTTGAAAAACACCTGCGTAGGCAGTGTTTGCAGGCCTCGGCTCTCCCACTGAGTCACCCACTGGTGTAATACGCGTGGTACATAGCTGCTGCTTGCTAAATGAAAGTGATCTCTGCACCACTGCTCACTCTCCCTTGGTGACACAAAAAGCCAATGTTGTTGTTTTTATTTATTCTTTATTACTTATTTTTACAAAGATATTTTAGTGTAAAGACAAAAAAAAAGAAATCCACAGGGTGCCTACATGAACAATAGCGCTGTCTGAATTTAATCTGACCCACGTGCTTTGAAGCAGAGTGTTTCAGGACACGAGTCTGCAGTGGAGCACGCATCTGATCCTTCCAGTGAGAGATCTGCTTTGTGTTGCCTCTGCAGCGGCAGCCCCGCCCACAGGTGCACCGCCGCATTTATTATAGGTAAAGGAAAAGATCAAGGTCGCAGCTTCGGTGAATTTAGGAGGATTCAAAAGGGGTCACGTGATGGGTTGGGCCTGCAAAATGCATGTCTCCGTGACAAATGCATCGGCTGTAAATGATCCTCCCCGGATTCAGTGGCGGCTGTTCCATTTCCAATCAGTCCTCCAACTTCGACAAAGTCAAAAAATAAGAAATTGATCCCGAAGAGGTGCAACGAGGAAATATCCCAGGATTTATGGGTCTTCTTCTTCTTCTTTTTCTTCTTTCTAATGAAAAATGTGGCTTGGTATTCTCCATCAGTCATGACCCTTCATACTTCCTGTTCTGTATGAATGTCAGGGCGTATATGAAGTTAATGACTATGAAGGTGTAAGCCTTGATAATGTCATCATGGAAAATGACAATAAGCACGTGCTCTAATCCGCATACAATTAAAGCAGTGAAAACAGATTGGGCGATGTTCTGAACTCGTGAAACTGAAACCTGTTGGCAGCACGCTGTAAATGTCAGTCGTTATTAGTTATAAATAAAGAGAAAGAGTATGATGGCGGTAAAGCTGCTCACGGTAAAGAGTTGATGGTTAATTCAGAGCCCATGACGAGGATGACTGACATGAAGGCAACCCGGCAAGGTGATGAAACTGGACATTTTACACTCATGCTGCCTCAGTAATGAAATGTCCTTTTCTCACTCTCGACACTTTCGGATAAGAATTGCCATGACTACAAGGAGCGCCTGCTGTTTTTATCGCTGCTGTGCTGCCCTCTTCTGGACACTAAAGAAACAACAGTGCCTCTTCACAGCATCTTTTTTTCCTCCCCTCTATCTGAGAAGCCCTAACGTTGAAGTTTGCTGACTTTATAGTGTAAGTTATTTTATTTTTTATTTGTGAAGTGCAAAGATGTTAGCACAGGAAAAGGAGGAAACTCTCAGTAACCCCATTAAAGGGATCTTTCCCGTGAGGGTGGTTGTTAATGTCAGGCTTACCTGACATTTGTTGTTTATTAAACCATTTGAAAATCAAATCCTCAAGAGACTTTTTTTTCACTTATGTAACACACTCCGGCATCTTTCAGTTGGCCGACCTGGTGCAGGCTGTCTGATGAAACACTGCAGTCTTTATTTTTAGGAAATGGCTATCTGTGGTCTGAGAGACCAGACGGAGAAGGGTTAGATCTGTGCGTGTAGATCCATTTGCGTTGTTATTCGTTTCCCGTTCCCACGATGCTTTAAAGAATCCCTCTGTATCCTCACAGACGACCACATATTGCTTTGTATTCTCACCCTGTCTTTATTTAAGTCTCAGTCTTACCTGGTCGCTGCCACCACCACCACCACCACCACCCTCCCCACCCCATTAATCAGTATTGCGTTAAATGACAGCATCTGTCTGATCAGGGAGAAGAAGTTATACAGTATTCCCTGCACCACGGCAACATGGGCAACAGGGTATCTGCAAGCCATTTCACACAAAGAATCATTTTCACAGCAGCACCATGTTGAGCACGGAAACACTCGCACTTTTCGCACAGTGCAAAAGCACCGACAATGAATTTCTGCCTCGAGTGCTGTGAATTGAAGCTCTAGTGCAGGCCTATTTAGTGCTGTACATTTTGTCTCTATTCACGTTAATAAATCAGCAAATTGCTCAGTTGGGCTTTAAAAATACAATTTGCCCAACAAGCTGATGCAGAAAGGAACAGACTGCACACCAGAATATATATCCTCCCCTTATTCCCATTATCCAACGGAATGTAAATTACTACTGTTATCCCAAGTCATGAATATCATCAACTCCACCACTTCACACGCGTCTTTCAACTCTGGTGGTTGCATTCAAATGACATTACCCTATTATCAGTGAGGTGTGACTTATTGGCTGTTGACTGACTTGACTTGATGCCCGCATCCCCCCTCGTCCCTCGCATTAATTAATCATCGAGTCTTAACCACCAAAACTTAAAAGAATAATTTAATTAAAACTAACCTCTGGGGCTACAGACTGTTTTTTGAATAATAGACTTTGCCCCCCTGGTGTTTTTGGGGGGTGGAGGAGGAGGGGGTGGGCCTTCAACGTCATTCCAAGGGAGTTGCAGTGATTGCGGACTTCCCTCAAAGTTCAGTTGCCGGAGTCAAATCAGCCACAGGGGGAATGTAACTTTGGAGTTCGGGAAATTTGCGGATGGTAATAACAGGGTAGTTTTTTTTTCTGTGGTAGAAATATTTATTTTAATGCGTTTGTTAAGTATGAAGCACAGGCGTGGAGAGATGGACCGGCGGTGGGCAGTTTTCACACTGATTTTAAACTTTCAGCTCACTTACGGGACCCCCTCCTCTTACGGCTTGTTCCACGGGTCTGCAAACACTGGACCGGTACACAGACACAGGACTGGGTAAGCAATGACTTTTGTACAGTTTAGACGAGCTCTTTAAAACTGTCTGTCTTTCAGAAACTAATAAGTGCTTCATGACGGGTGTTTCTGCTTAAAGGTAACGCTGCGCTTTTTTTCTGCCAAACAAAAAATAAAAATCAATCCAGGCTTCTCAGTTACCTGAATGACCTGAGGATTTAGCCTCTTATGGTCATATGTAGTTTGATAGCATTCCCCGTTGTTCTATCAGCCGGTGACTAAATTTGGCTCGAGTTCGCCAGTGTTGCCAAAAGTTGGCGATAAGGTGCAGATAAACCCTGGAACGTTGCTGATTACCTCCAGTCTCTTATGTACAGCAGACCACTGCATTTCCACGTTTTCTGATAAATGAAAATAGACTGGGAATGGACGCCTGACAAAGATCACTGCAACAACGCCTTTAGGGAAAGCTCATAAACCATATGGAGCTTGTTATGAAACTTTTATAGTCCAGCTGCGTTCTTTGGTATATTGCTCTAAATTAATTGCCACTTCTTGCTATACATGCTTAAGTCTTTGTTTATCTCCCTCCTCAGGAACTGGTGCGCCTATATGGTGCAAAAGAACGTGAGCTGCGCCGTGCAGGGGAGTGTGGAGAGCTTCGAGGAGCCCGTGGTGGCCCCCTGCCCAGCCTACCAACCCGACTGCCAGCAACAAGTGGCGTGAGCATCCGGGGAGAAGGGGTTGAGGGTTCATGTTTAGATGCATGTGGCAGAATAGATACAAAATGTTTATTTGGGAGAGAGCTGGAGGCAGAAATGTTCACAGTGGCTGCAAAGCTTCATGGGAAGAAGCAGAAAAAGTACAGCTTTTACAGCAAGTTAAAAAGCCCACTGAAAATAGGCAAAGGGAGGAATCTGTGGGTAAAGCTAGTAAAGAGGAGAACATTACCCATAGTTTACTCATTTCTGTCTGTTGTTGGACTAAATGACAAGCCAGGCTGAAGCAAGTGTTACCAGAAAATCCCCAAAAAGTTCAAAACGTGATGCAACCATTAAATGAGACAACAAAGCTGCGCTTCTTCCAACAAAAAAACTTATGGTGACATATACTACGTAGAAATTTATGTTATGTTGCCATTTTCCATAAGAAGCTATTGTTCAGGTTCACAATAGTGCACACATGGGCAAAATAGGGCTTTACGGCCACAACTGGACTGCAGAGCATCTAAATCCAGCCTGCAAATTGGCAACCTGTCCAGGGTGTACCCAGCCTCTCGGTCTCACCCAGTCCCCTGAATTCAATAACTGAAAGAAAATGGATACATGGATGGATGGATGGATATTTTCCTTGTAATGTGTAACCATGCTATTTGCAATTATAGGCCCTTCTCTTGTCTTAAAAACTCAAACTCAGTATCGGCCTGAAAAAAAAAAAGTTGTCCAGCTCTGCTACAGTAGCTGGACACTGCCATCAGGTCTGCACACACCCTGGTTAGTTTGTCAGTATAAGTACTGAAACTAGGCCCAGAGGTTTTCCCAAGCACAGGTGTATAAATGGGATTAACTGTAACTGCCAGCTGTCCAAAATAAAGACTAATATGATGAGAATAAGTAAAATAAAAAAAAAGGCTTATAACAGGCAAGTGCTAATATTAATATATATTTGAGCCAGTTCACATTTACTTTTTGATCTATTCCTTTTTTAATTTTCTGCATGTTAAGGTTTGACTTTGTGTTTAACATTTCACCTATAGAGGACATCTTTATGTATCTGCATGTTTGTCCATCTAGTCCTTTGTTCAAATGAGTTATGAGACTCTAACAGATGGTTCACAGTTGCTAATTTGTTAGCATTAGAAAGAATTTAGCCCTGATTAAAACATAACTCAATGAGTTGCTGTAGCTTTCATAACTATTATGGACAAAATAGACTTTGCTATGAGTTTATCTGACAGGCAATTAATCTGGAATCGCATTAGGGTGGCATATATAGGTTATATATATGTATAGGTTATACATTTATATATAAGTGTATAACCTAAATACCCATGAACCTTTGACAATATGAACATATCACAATAAAAATAAAACTTTTCCCTAACCCATTTAAAGTTAAAAGACTTTGATTACCACATCCAATCCCCAAACTTCTGCACTAAACAAATCATTAACTGATCATTGTAAATGGGAATGTCGGCACCAGTGACTGGAATACTTTTAATTTTGTACTGGAAGATGCTGTGTTGCAATTTAATTCATTTTTCTTAGTGAATCATTGTTAGTCCTTAAACACATGCTATCTGTGGTTCTGCTTTGTGATCCTCTTGCACAAACACATGGATGAGAGCCCCTGCTCTGTGGAAAAGATTCCTGGAAGCTGATCATACTTAGGTCACCAGATTTCCAGGCAAGAAGAGCTGGTCATGAGAGGAGACACCTCACCTTATGATACACAGCACTGACTTCATGTTGCCACATGTTAGGATTAGATTTACTTTGTAGATCACAAGCAGACCTTAAAGTGTTGTTGTCACTTGCTTTCTTCTTTTGTTCCTGCTTATTGAGAGTGAACAGTTTTACCAGTGACAGTTGGGAAATGTGTAAAGATGATTGTTTCAGATAGTAACTTTCCAGATGTTTTGCATGACATGACCCCTGGCTTCAGGGAAGTGATATCATCCATTGTTTCTTGGGGAAATGCTTTCTTTGGCTGGAAAGCTGGAATTTTGACATAGTGAAGATTGAAGGAGAAGCTCTAAAATATCTATGTTAAAAAAAATCCCCCAAAACAGATGTTTTGGTGATTGCAAGAGTGAACCAATTAACAGGTTCTTTTCTTTTTTTTTAAAGTAGTGGAGCAGTTTAGCACGGAACATAATAACACTGATAACACTTTCCAAAAGGTCTGGATGTGATTTTGAGAAAGTCTAGTGTTTCCCATTTATATTTATATATGCTCAAGACTTTGAGACTACATCCATATGTGTTTGAACAACAAAACTCATTTATTTCTCTGCTTTTTGTTTACAGGTACAAAACTCGATTTCGACCCACATACAAGATTGCTTATAAGACGGTCACAGAGTTAGAGTGGAGATGCTGTCCTAATTACCAAGGTCCACACTGTAAAGACTCAAAACCAACCCCTAACTGGCAAACAGTTCAGGGAACGCAGCCTTACCGCCCACCAAATCCTGGACATACAACCAGACACATACAGAGTGAGAAATCAACTTTATACTAACAGTATTTTACTAAACATTAGTATGTGCCACTAACAAAGTAACTCTTACTTATTTATGTTATAATTCATAAGTTATTTCATTACTCCAGGGCCGGAGCGAAGAGAGACCCCGCAGCATGTGACAAGGCCTGGTGGGACAGATAAAGTGCATCTTCTGGAAGGTGAAGTTCAGCGTCTGTCTCAGACAGTCCTGGATCTCCAGTCTGCTTTGACAGGGTTAACTGCAAACCTGCAAGAGGACACAAAGAAGATGCTCATGACACTTCTAAACAACATGCGCCCACCAGACAGTCCCACAGATGCAGCTACGGAGGAGAACCCGGCCGTTTTGGATGGTCATCAGGCCACCAGAGGTGGGATGCCAGGACAGAAGGACATAGAAAAAATAGTCGCTCGTTTGGATGATATCAATAACGCGCTGCAAAGCAAGGATGAAGCTTTGGAAGACCTAAGAGGAATCACAACAAGTCATGAGGGCCAGATACGTGTCCTCATGGATGCCTCTCAGTCTCAAGCTTCACCCATACCGGATTTTGATGTTATACAGACTTACATTGATGGAAAATTTGAAAGCCTAAAGAAAGAGATTGACCAGAATTTGGAGGAGCAAATGGCCAAAGCTCAGAGCTCATGTAATGACAAGCTCCAGAAGCTGCAGAAGACCTGTGAAGATAGCCATGATGAAGTTTTGGACAGGTTTACCAAGTTGATCAATTCCAAGGAGGCTGATCTGCGAAAGGAGATCCGATCGCTGCGTCTAGACTTGGCTGCTGCAGATGGACCTGTGCGAACCCAAAGGCAGACGGATCCATCCAAAGAGGAAAAAGAACACGGTGACCATAAAGACCTGTGGCGTGAGATTGATCGCATTGCAGAGGCTCACCGCATCCTGAATGTCCGCATTGACAATGAGCTGGAAAATCTGTCTGCTCCACAAGAAAGCATCAGCGATTTTTCTTTATTGATTGAGGAGCTGGAGGCACGTATAAATATCACAGAACTAAATGCAGAGACTCACTGCTTCTACATCGAGGAAAAGCTAACCCGTACAATCACAGAGGAAGTGGCAGCTCTTCGGACGCTTCTGGATGGACGTCTGAACGGCATGGAGGACCAGTTTACGAACATGCTGGTGGAAATGAGCCAAAACAATTTCCCTGGGGAGTTTAGTGACTCTATTAATGCCATCCAGTCAGAAGTTAACAACAACAAGCTCCTCCTCCAAGGTTTGGATGACAAGGTTAACACTGTTGGAGAGTTGTGCTCTGCAGGATGTTCAGGCTCACAAAATACCGCAGGACAGGTAACTTCTGCACCTAAACTTAATGGTCTAGAAAACATTTTGAAGGACCTGTATCGGTACAGAAATGACCTGGACGTCCTTCACACAGATGTGAGTTCCAACACAGCCAAGCTCAGCCAACTTGAGAATTTTGTTCAGAGGTACTCAGGAGCAGCAGAGAGAAGTGTGCAGACAATGGATGACTTCAAGAAGGGACTGAATAATCTTGAAAACAACGTACTCGGTCTGTCTGGCGCTGTTACTGGTTTAAGTGATTCCTTAGGCAAATACAACCAAGATATGCAGAAAATAAACTCAACATGCTGCTATGCTGAGCAGAGAGGCGAAGGCAGTACAGCACAGGACAGCTGGAGTACATCTGAATCCACTCAACGTAAGGTGGGGGAGCTGGAGGACAGACTCGATACGCTTAGCAGACAGGTGTCATCTGAACTGGGTGAATGTAAACAGAACACACAGGGTGTTTCTGATGGCATCTCCGCTGTGGATGGACGTGTAACCCGACTCGAAAAGGTGTGTGGAAGGTTAGACGGAGTTTCTGCTAACATCAAAGACCTGAAAGATGGGTTAGAGAGACATGTTGCCGGCCTGCGGGACTGCGTCGACAGAATGAACATCACATGTGGAAATCACGGAGCAGAAATCAATGCTCTGCAAAAATCCTTGCAGAAGTTTCAGGGACAGCTATCCGCCATGGCCAAAAGTGTTTTGAAGGACGGCGGTGACAAAGAGCCAGGTGAGTTGATAGCAATAAAACAGTTCAGTCTTTTCTTTTTTTTTTAAATCGCAAACAAACTTTTAATGGACAGCTGTGACATTCCTGTCCACACATTAATATGGTCACACCCAAAATGAAGCTTAAAAGAGCATAGTAACAAGCACTCTGCTCATCGCATCAACCAAACACAACAAAAGATGAAAGTGTTCACAGCTTTTTAAAGCGTAAACACGCAAAGGCTTTAAAAAAAAATGGCCTGACAGAGTCAATCACTTAAACATGAATCCAGATGCATTCTTCTGGAAGTCTTTCCTGGAAGACATTCAGTGTTGCACTCATTTTTCCAAAAATAATGGAAATAGCTGTCTAAAGAATGCAAAGTCAAAAAAAGATGAAGTTCAGACACTGATTACTTTAATCTCTGCACACCAGTAGAGTGCTGCTAACATGGACTAAATGTCAAAATATGAGTTCCAAAAGTTGCCTGAATCATCCCCCCCAATTCTGACTTGGAAAGAGACGGAGAAGGAGATCTTACAGACGCCCTGTGAACATCTGACGCGCACTTTGATAGAAGCACAGTGACACTTTCAGAGCCTAAAGGTGAATACGGGCATGTAGGTGGTGCTTGTGAAATGAAACAACAGCAGCTGTGGCAGCAAATGGCTTTCGTGTGATCTGTATGGCAGCAAAGGAGTGATACTATCAGATTAATGAGGCACAGTAATGAAAAGGGTGTGCTGGAAGTACAATATGAAGCAACGAGAAGTGCCTTTTGTAGCATTTACAAGTCGACTGTCTCAACTAACTAGCAGGCTTTGCTTCATTAGCGGGCAGAGTTATCACGATAGGGAATCATGACAGTAATTGGAGTCAGATTATGGCACAGTTTAGCCACTTAAGGGTCCATTAGTTCAGGGGATTCCCACATTAGTGCAGTCAAGCACTGAAATTAGCCAGAAGAACCCAAGTAAAAAAGTAGTGGCTACATGCACATAATCTTTTTTGTCAGCGTCCTGCCTAGTTTTCACTATCTGAGTTTATCAAGTATGATTAACATCTGTGTAAACACAAACTTTTCCTGTGGATAATCTCCACATAATGCTGGCTTGGTTTACGTGAAGGCTTGAACAGCTACAGGGTATTTCTCAAAATGGGAGGGCACAAGTTCACTGAGCCTCCCGTGCTTGCCTCCAGCATGTCATTCAATATGTCCCAGCACTGAGAAGCAGAGGCCCACATTAGAGACTTCCTGTGGCTTAGATTTGTGTTGTCCCAGGAATCCCCCTTTTTTGTACAGGCAATGAAACATGCAAATGAAATCTGAAAAATTTTACAGCCATTCCAGTGCCTATGATGATTTACTCACAGTGTTACGTGCCTTGTTACTCCGTGACGTAAATATCACTTAAACACTCAACAGACTGCTCCTTCTCCCCCAGTCCTTTCATGAGTTGTGAGGTCTTCTTTCTTTCACCATAATTCCCCTTTATTTGCAATACCACAGAACTGCGGACCTCAACCTCAGCTCCCAGTCCCTCAGTACACATACCTCTACCCCTCCCTCGTTTCTTTCTCTTTACACATGTACACATACCAGCCTCGAGAGATTCCCGCAGGGTGACCTAAGCCCGATGTGTGGAGTCTGGTCCTCATTAAGGGCCCTGACTCACCGCTGGAGTCAGTCTTGATGGAGAGGGGAGAAGAAGGGCTCCACACCCAGGACCAGATGGTTCAGCTACCCTCAGCTGTGATGTCATGACTGGGGCCCCATTACCAGTCCCTCCCACATTATTCTCCAAAACAATAGAGCGATAGGGAGCTGCGGAGAAAAGAGGGCCGATGAATTGTACCCATTTCAGCATTTGCCAAATATGGCCTGTTATTTCCAAACAAGGATGTTTGATTTCATTATCTTACCAGGAACATTAAGCTTGGTTTATAATCAGAACCCCCACTTCCCACCTTTCCAACTTCAGATAGAGGGTGGCTGTGTCAGCTATTCTTTGCAACTTTCTGAGACAGGCAAGCTGGCATTCACAATCACTTCTTACTGTGATTGGCCTCTTGAGGTGAGAGAGGAGCAGGGAATTTTAAGCTACCCAGCATTTTCTTTAATCACTCAAGTTTGTCTGCTATTTGTGGCATTTTTCATATGTCCGTTTTAGCAAAGAGACATTTATCGCTTGTGTGCACCATTATTTCAGTCTATACTGTAGCAACCTGCTAACCTAACTCAAAGAGGGAGAAAACGGCTAGCTTGGTTCCAAGACAAATTAACTGCAACTTCCTGGAGTGTCAACTTGTTGCCTGGTAACTGGTAACTGGTTTCCCCCCATAACATGCTAAAGTGTCACCGAGTTGCCATTTTTCTACTGATTTAACAAAGATACAGCTTGTTAAATAGAACATTTCTGAGAAGCTGGTCGGCAGGACACCAGGCAACCTGTTTCAAATTTTTCTTCCAGCCTACATTAGCAAACTGCTCGAGGCAACTCACCTAAATCTCAGCATGAGCAGAGTAAATAAGCTTACTGTATTTCTAAAAGTGTCAGAATTTTTCCCTTCAAAGAGTAATCTCATTTTCTTTTAGTCCTAAATCCCACAAGAGAGGGAGTTGGACTTTGTGGCTCGAGATTTAATGGTTACTTCAAGTTTGGAAAGGAGAGAAATTGTCTAAATAGAGATAAAATATCCACAAAAAATCCCTGCTCTGTGGGTGTGGTGGTGGCTGAGAGCCTACTGAAATGTTTCCTCTCTGTGTTTGAGCTCATATTCTCCACACAGTCATATGAGGACCCAGAGGAGGCTGCAAACAGATGATGTGTTGTAATAACATAACTGAAAGATTGACTGGAATAGCTTTGCCCTTACACAGCGTGACTGTTGAATTGGAATTGTGTGACTTTAGTTTTAAAGTGTTGGCACTGCTTAGCCCTCAGCAGCTGCTCCTGCTGCAGAGGTCTGCCACTACTGCTTTTGTTTTTTATATCTAGTTGCTTTCCCTCTGAGAGGGAGTTGTGGTTAAGAAGAAATTACTCTGTGGAAACATTCAAAAGTCTGTGATCTACCAACGAAATCTGAAATTACGCAAGAGATTTCAATCTCTCAAGAATTGGCAAACTAGTTTCATACAGTCATGGTTAAAAAAAAAAGGAAAAAGGAAAGTACAGCCTTTGTTAAGTATAAAGTTTTACATATCAAGATATTTAAAAAAAAAAAAACTCAAGTACTTATCAGGTCTTAAAATAAGGTAAATACATTCTGCATTCTGGCTAATGACATGGTGTCGTTAGCCAGAATGCAGAAGCAGTATATGAAAAACTTGTTTCAGTAACTTGTTAAGTCACCTTTAGCAGCAATACCTCAAATGAAAGATTTCTACGTGACTTTATCAGACTCTCACATTGTTGTGGAGGAATTCTGGTGCATTGTTCTTTTCATTGAGGTTTTCATTCATGCACAGCTCTCTTAATGCAAGCCACATCATTACAATCTGAACTTTGACTGGGTCACTGGAAAACCTTGATCCTTGTCTTTTTCAGCAATTCACCGTCCTGTTGCATGACCCGGTTTCAGCTAAGCTTTTATCTGTCTGACAGATGGTCTCACATATAACCAGTGTTGGTCAAGTTACTTGAAAAAAGTAATCAGTAACTAATTACTGATTACTTCCCCCAAAAGTAATCCCGTTACTTTACTGATTACTTATTTTCAAAAGTAATTAATTATTTACTTACTTCGTTACTTCGTTACTTTTTAAAAACACGATTTACAACCTGAATAGGTGATAAAGCGATAGATCTTTCAGCCCAATTCTACTTTTTCTGCATAATCCATCATACAAAATGTAATCAAATGGACAAGTCCCTTTTTTTAACTTGTTTTATTAGTTTTAATCTTTTAACTTTATGCATCAAGCAAACATTAAATGATATGCACCATTCTCTGACTTGAAGAAATTAGTTTAACATTTAAACCTATTTTCTGCACATCCCAGCATATAAAATAAAATATTTTTTGTGTTTACACTCAGTCTTTCAAATAGATGCAAGTAAAACACAGCAGAAAATAAATAAAGTCAAAGACTAGCGGTCCTGTTGCTCTATTTTCACCTGTAAAGCAGGAGTAGGGTAGGCGGAGGTGTGCCCTGGTGCAGGTGAGCCGCAGCGGTCAGTTGAAGAATCCGCGAGTTTCTCTGTGAATTTCCCATTACGTCATTGCGCACTCGATGCTTGTTTAGGGGGGGTTTTCGCTGTAAAAAGAAGTTTTCTTCCCACGCACAACGAACACTAATGTTTTTGTCACTTTTTATGGAATCAAACTCAGAATAAGGTCAGTACACGCTTTAAACGCTGCACGCTCATACTGTCTCCCGTACTTGATATATTATCCATTGTTGATCTGCACACAGCTGTTGTCTCAAACGTCGCACTCGCTTACGTCATTGTCATGAGACATTCTCGCAAAAAAATCACGGTTTTAGTAACGCAATAATGCAGCGTTCCTACAGGAAAGTAACGTTTTTTTGCAGTCACTGCATGGTCTGACTTGGGGAAATTTACTGGACATACACTCCTAGGAAGATTGGCAACTGTCTTGAATGTTTTCCACTTCAGACTGAAGAATAATGGACTTCAAATTATTTGGAAATAGCCTTATAGATCTTCCCAAATCATCGGGTAGCAACAGTCACTTTTCTGAGATCACTGCTGATGTCTTTCCCCTCTTGGCATTGTGTTAATACACCCACGAATACTCCAGACCAACAAACTGCCAAAACCTCTACTTTTATAGAGGCGCTTACACATGATCAGTTAATCAAGTGCATTTGATTACCAGCACTTTTGTGCTACTTATCCTCTTAATTCCTGTGGAAGCAGAAAGGGTGTACATAGCTCTCTGCGCATTCATAATGATCCTTTCATCTGAGGTTTTATTTACCTCATTTAAAAGACTGGGTTATTGAAATGATGTCCTAATATGGAAAACCTTAGAAATGAATGAGTGTTTTTTAAACCATGACTGCATATGTTATTAGGAAATTTTAAAATATGAAAAAAATACTTCTGTTTCAAATTTATTTAGTGACTAGCCAGAATTTTCATGCTGAATTTTACAATTTAATGTGCAATATGTTTTTTTCCTATTCCTTTTTTTGGAGATAATCCCAGCCCAGCTCAAATCACATCCCTGTTATTTCTCTCTGTTTTCTCTGAGTTGCTCACTTTACTCCCTTGTCGCGCTGCTTCTTTCCAGCTTTTACTTTCAATTTGTCCTTCCAAGAAAGCCAGAGGACTTTCCACCTCTCTCTCCACCCTGTCCTGTGAGTGTCTAGCAATGGACAAAGGCAACAGAAAATGAAAAAGGGGAAAAAATCACTGTTGTTTTAAAGCAGGGATAAATTAAGGGCTTTGATTTCATGGATCAATGCTTTGCAATTGATCATTTAGGCTTTATATTGAAGAGACAGGCAGGAGGATTAACTGTCTGCGGTGATGAGGAAATACACACACACAAAAAAGACATAAAAGGCCTTTTGAAGTCTCAGGTTGTCTGATGGGAAAGAATGGAAAATTGTAATTGACACCAAGGCGCACACTCACACATACGCACTGTATAATTTTAGTCATCACCAGAATTTTGAGGTGGTGCCACAATTTCCCCCGATGAGATATCTGAGTATGTGAGGTGAGGTGTTTCCAACTCTGACCCAGGAGCCCATCTGGAAGTCTTCAGAGGAGACTCTCATACACAAGAGGAATCCCAGAGGTCTGCCATGCAGCGCACAATTTGAGCCTCCCATCATAAATATTACAGTAGGAAAATGGGGTGGAGAATGAAATTGTGTCCATGTGCATAGCAAGAAAGATTAGACTCTGAGTGATGCATTATTGTAAGTGTGTAACAGCCACTCCCTGCATCATGACCCTTGGCACCATTGCACGATCAGACTGTCTGCCACAATATCCCATGACGATTTCAGTCACTTGTGAACACTCACGAGATGTCACCCAGTTCTGCAGAGGCGCAAGTGACTAAAGCATTACCCTTTGGTGTCTCAGTCTGCCTGTAAGCAATAACATCTGGTTTTGGTGACGCCTTTGGTTGTACCAGCATGCATATGAATGTGTGCGCTTTTCTCTGTGCTTTTCGAATTCGCGGTTTCCCCCTCAGTGAGACACAGGCTGAGAGCTCATGGGAAATATGCACTCAGGCAACCGGCACCCTGGAGAAGGCATGGGGAGGAAATGAATGAGAGATTTCTGATTATCTCAGTACAACATGATTGCTGGGTTTAATTTGTTTTTGATTATACAGTACATGTGGTTTCTGAGTAGCTTGGAGTAAGAAGGACGAATTTTGTTGACAGGTAGATGATGTTTTATTTGATAAAACCAGAATGCCTGATTACTTTTATAATCCAGAGTAACAGCCAGGCTCTAATGTAATATAGTTGCTTTCAGGTAGGATTGATCACTGGCTGAATGTGCAGTTGAATTAACAGTTGACTTTTGATTTATTATATTTGGCTGCAAGAGAACTTACAACTGTTATAAATGATTTTTTTAAAGCTATGGTACAGTACTGTACAAAAGTATTATCTTTACACATTGCTAGGAAAAGATAGCTGCAGAGATTTATTGAAATAGGTGCAAACATGGAGATATAGTACATAAGGCAAAAAGACAGTCTGTACATTTCTAATAAGCCTGAAAGTCAGCAGAGCAGGAACTTTCTTAGGCAAACCTTCTGGTAATTTCTTTAAGTATCTTCAGGAATACTTCTCCAGGCTTCTTGAAGGACATCCAAATTTTAAAACATGAAAATCAGATGTTCTGAAGGAGGCATTGAATGTTGAAATGTGTTGGTATTTTTTCTGCATTCATAATTTGAACAATTTGACAGGATCCACAACACCACTGGCTAAAATTCAGCTCCAAATCATGACAGCGTCTCCATCATGTTTTACTGATGGCTCTCAAACTTAGAACCCAAATTTGAAATTTGGATTCATCACTCCAAATGTCACTACTGATTTTCAGTCCAGTTCTTGTGTAGTTTGACAAACCTCAGCCCCTTGCTTAAGATGGATGGATCAACTGAAGTGTCATCTCTGAGATTCTTGGTCAGGTATTTGCTCTATTTATTTTCCTGTTTCAATTTTTCATAGCTTCCACTAAAGAAATGCAGCCGACTGCAGTAACAAGGTACCTAAAGATAAACTGAATATCAGTTATTTGCTGGTTATAAACACTGGTTCTTCCCTTGAATTAGATTCATTTTTCATCCTTGTATGATTCATAGGTCAGTATTAAGTGGTTCAGCAAACAAAAACAAACAAAAGTTCCTCGGAAAATGTCAGGTACCAGGACTGGACTGTTAATGAGTGCGAAAAGGAGATTTATATGTCTATATGTCTGAAATGTTTTATACTGTGATGGTCAACATGGGGGCATGTTGCTAAATTGGTATTTAGCTCAAATCCTTACAGTGGATAAATTCACCCATGAAGCTGCCAGCATGGCTGACAATGCCAGGAGGAGCATGACAGCTGATCTGACCATTAATCATGATCTCTGTCTCTTTTTTGTTTCATTTTCCAAGGAATGACCGTAAGACCAGGACCAGAGATGCCTGCGTCTTTGCCAGACAGAAACAGAATCCAACAAATCCACATTCCTATCATCATCGACCCTGTGCAGACCAACCCCAGAACACCATACAGCCCAGGCCAACCAGTGCAGCCAAACACACACAGAAAAAACATCAGCCCGCCAAGACAGCCTTTCAGTCCTCGGCAACCAGGTGTGCCGACTGTGCCTGAGATTTCTGTTGTGGAGATGGGAGAGGCAGGACCTCCAGGATACAGCCGCAGGGTGACTGTGCGAAGAGGGTCTGAGGACTCTTCCAGAGACCGTGTTAAAGGGTTTGCAGGAGCACCAGGCGAGTAGTCTTAAGGTCCATGATGACCTCTGGTATCGTCTTAAGCATACAGCTGAAAATCCACTATGAAGGTGCAGGCCTTATTTTATGATGTGTATGAAAATCTGCAATCTAATTAAGTCTAACTCAAGGCCTCTCGAATTTACAGCACAAAACTAATTCAGTTGTATATGAAATACAAATCCAACTCTAAAATTCTAAGGGCAAAAAATCATGCTGTTTTTGTTGCTTCTGCTACATGCAAGGTAACAGACCCAACAAAGGTGCATCACTCCCACATCACTATTTGAAACATGAAGGATTACTGCAGTCAAGGGACCTTTTTTAATCAAAAACACAATATTTTCCTAACCCTGGCCAAGTGTGTTGTAATGCTGGGCCAGGGTTAGGAAGTCAAAAAAATGCAGCAACAGCAAGTAGAAAAAAGCAAAGCCAAGTGAAAAACACAAAGTAAACTCAAGTCTAAGTTGGAAACTTAGATGGATCTGTCCTGCTTTGTATCAATAGTTGAGGCTGCTGGTGGTGTATTGACACACTTTGGACCCCTTACGACTTAATGAATATTATTTAAACACCACAACCTATCTGAATATTGTTGGCTCAAATCATCTCAAACGGGTTTCCTGAACCTGACAGTGACGTCACTGTACTCAGATCTCAATCCAATAAACCACCTTTGGGATGTAGTGGAATGGTAGCCAGCATATCTGCAGCAACTGTGTGATGCTGTCATGTATATATGAATCAAAATCTCTCAGGAATGTTTCCAGCACCTTGCTGAATCTGTGCCATGAAGAATTAATAATGCGTGGACAGTTGTTTGTCATCTATGTGAAGGTTTTCATTGGGTGCCAAACCAAATCAGAAGGAAGAGGACGCCGAACATAGATTTAGGCAGTTTGGGGTTTAATTATTTAAGCTGTATGTAGAAAGATTAAATAAAATATCAAACAAAACAAAGGCTTTGTTCTAGCCTCAATGCTTTTTGGCAGTAAAGGAATAGAGAACAGCCTACGTTAGTCATATTGTTACTGTTTACTGGTAGTGTGGGAGAATTAGCCAGGGAAATGCCAATTAGTCTTACCCCCCTTACTTGTAAAACAAAAAAACTTAAAATTCACCCACATCTTTGGGCTTTTGGATGGGATGTGAGATTTGTTTCAGCTTTTCAGTTCTTTATTGTTGCATATTTTTTCTTTACTGCCATCTGAATGCTTGTCATAGGTTGGTTTTTAATTCAGTCTGTTTTTGGTTAATAATAAATACATTTAAATGTCAGTCTTTGTGGAAACTACGGATGCTTAAATCTGATTTTAGATGGCATTATCTTGAAACAGCTGGGAAAAACAATCTGCTTCCAAAAATCCACAATTACGAAGTCTAGAGTTCTTGAAGTTTCTTGGAATCTCTCACACAGTGTGCCATAAGATCCAGATGGAAAACCAAAGAACTGTATTTGGCAATACTACAGATCGACCCCGTCTCTTCAGATGACAATAAAACATAATATTTTTGTCATCTGTTTCTCTTGCAGGCTATCCTCCTCTGAAGCCTGTTTCTTTCATGCCTCAATCAGCCAGACGCCAAGGTATTTTACCAGTTCATTATCAAGTTACATCACATGCATCTGCAGGCTTCTTCTACTGTATCAATGTAAAAGAAGAAGCATTGGAAAAACTGTGAATAATTTCTAGTCGGGGAGTGCGAGGGAGTGGGAACTGGATGTGTTTCTTTAAGGGTGTGTGGGCAGATTGTGCAAGGATTTTAGTGCGTCTGCAAGCATTCACCAGAAAGTTTTGTATTTTCTTTATATATATGTACACACACACCAATGACAGATTTATAAGTATAAAGATATAATAATAATAATACATGATGTATTACGTATTATGTAATAATACATAATGAGTTAACATGTACTGTGTGTGCCTTGTAGCTCTTACAGCAGTAAAGGTGCCCTGGAACCCGGTTTATCGAGCTCCAGCTGATTCACCAGGTAAACCTGTCCATGTTTCAGCAAGGATTAAAGGCATTACAAAAAGAATTGAATTTATGATAGATACATATTACATACATATTGATTCTGATCAATTTAAATGCAGCAATCATGTATTCATTTATCCATCAGTTGAAACACTGATTGACGACATTCCTGTCTGTTTGCATCCAGTTTCAGTCGACAATAGCGCTTTGGCAGACACCTTCTCCTTCTCTGCCGGCCTCACTCAGCAACGTTTCTCTGGAGATTTTGGAATCATTCGCTTTAACAGAGTCCTAGTAAATGACGGAGGACATTACAATCCCAGCACAGGTAGATCCACACATAAAAAAACAGATTCAGTATTAAAAGGATTGTAACATTTGCTGGTATCATTGTGATACGTTGATAATACGCAGATATGTCGTCTTTTTGCATAAAAATGTGCTGTTATTATGAGCCTGGGCACTTAGTTGTGCTTTGTACAAACAAACAAATAAATAAAACATTAGTTAGGGATTATTTTCAGTTGTGGATTAATACGAAATGTGTTCTCTCATGAGTATTTGAAGCAGGACTGTGAATATAAAGATGATTCAAAATAAACTGCAGGACCCGTGTTTGTTATAACTGAGGAATGACTCACCCAGCACAGCAGAGTGGCTAATTGATGTGTTTTTAATTCTTAATTGGGTAACAATGAAGTCCTGTGACACAGAGGAATTGGATAATTCAGGCTTTGGCTACAGAGCCAAAACTCATTAGGATCAATTCATTGCAGGTCCATGAATAGGGAAGAGACTTAGAAACCAAGAGTACTAATCAGTAACATTATTGATTGAACCCAGGCTGAATCATTCCTGTCCTCACCCTCAGGGATCTTTACTGTACCGCTGGATGGCCGATACCTGATTTCAGGTGTGCTGACCGCAAAGCAGGGCGATCGTGTAGAGGCCGTGCTGTCTGTGTCTAACCGCAGCGTACAGAGGCTACAGAGCTCAGGCCTGACTGGTGGTAATTGTGGCTGCGGGGGTACAGCATCCTTTAATGTAATCCTACCGCTGAGGAAAGGAGACCAAGTGGCTATGGTAAGAACCGAAGGTCAGCTGGCCACAACCGAAGCCAGGGAGATCCTGTCCACCTACAGCGGCACCTTTCTGTACCAGCCACAAGCCAAAAGATAGCTGGAGCTCAGGTGGAAAGTAACGACGAGGACTACTTTGTTCCCAGACATGTGGACTGGAGGAAATGTTGAAGTGTTGAAACCACATTTTTAAAACAAAAAAATTATTTGCTGTGATGCAGCTGTTTTACCTGTGTGAAGATCTTTAGTTATAAATTCAGTTAAAAAAGCTGTTATATGGAATTTGTAAGCAATTTTCCAAAGACACCTGATAACAAGAAGCAGGATTTGTATCTAATATATTTATCAAGATGAATGTTTGTACCACCTATTGTAAATGTCTTGTGTAAAAGTATAAATTAACACTTTTGTAAATTTTGTTTTAGCAGCACCATTCAGAGACTTGGCATACAGCATGGTCAACAATCATTGGGGCATATTTGTAGGTTAGCTGTAAATATGGACTCACGTCATCTTAAAAGTGCTCTGGGTGATTAGGAAATCTGCACAGAGAGATTAATGAGGAAAGGAAAGACTTAGCAACACAAGATTTTATTAATAGTACAAACTTGGCTGGCTTCTACTGAAGAATACATGGTTAGTGAGCCCCCTCCTTTTTTCTTTTTTTTTTTTTGGTGATTATGTAAAGTGGGTGGGGATGATAAATAAATTCCCCCTTTCTCACTCCTGAGACTGACTAAAATTTTCCAGCATCAAACTGTAAGAAGTATTTAGCTTTCAGTTCAGCCTTTGTTAACCCTTAAAAAGGAAAAACTGATATTTTAATTAAAAGCTGAATAAATAAACACTCTGGATTACCATTTTGTATGATTCTTCTTATCTTTATATTATTTAATAAAACCAAGCAAAACCTCTAAAATGACATGAGGGACTTAACCTGCAGTACCCTCATTAGCGTACTGTTACTTCAAAGTACGCAATAGGGCAGGAGTTACTCCACTTGCCTCTGGTTACTGTTGAACTTTTGGACTCAGACTGCAGAAAAGAAAAATCACAGCACGCACATAACTGCATTCATTTAGAAATTTTATTTCATACAAACAAGACCATAAGCCACATGTTAGCTTCATTAGGCCTGATTTTTTTTTTTTTTTACTTCTTCTTACAGTTGATTTTGTTCTTCAAACCACATTTCTATTCAAATGAAACACAGCATACATTTAATGCATTTTCTGCTGGTCGGACACAAATACCAAGCATTACATCCAAACAAAAACGGAACAAAACTTAAGTCACACAACAGCTCATACACGTTATAAGAAAAAAACAAAAAGGCATCAAAGAAGAATGTGATGGTCAGCATATATACTCATTCAAACGTTTATTTACCACATATCCCAGGATCAGAGAAGATGAAGTGTGATTCTTTCACACAAGATGCTTTACTTTCATAGAAAGAATGGAATTTCTTGTTGATTTTAAGATAGATCTATTTGACTTCACCACTTTGCAGAGAACAAGCAAACAAATCAAAGCGGGGCACACTGTATTCATCAAAACAAAAAAAAAGAAAAAAAGAAAAGAAATCAGCAGTGCATGTAGCTGTCACCATAAATTGTGCTTATTTTTATGAAATGATCTTGGCTGCTCCTGCTTTTTTAGTCCACACTGGCATACACAGTCAGTTACACTTGCATTGGAGATATGATCCATCTGACCAAAACTCCTTTCCTAAAATCATACATAGATAATGCCGGGGAAGTGCCTTAAACACTTCCTGTACAGTCAAGTATTTCCTGTTTATCTCCAAAAAACAGTTTATCCTCCTCTGGTCACCAGAGGCACGGGAATCAGGCTTTTCTGTCTCTCACGCTCTCAAGCACACACATTAAGGGGTAGCTCTGATATTACCTTGCTGCCTGTTACCCCAAATTATCATCATTTTCCTCTGCCTTAAAAACATACACACAAAAAAAGCTACTTGAAACAAACTAAGCTTCTCAAAACTCACTAATAGACAAATTTCAGATTAACTGAATAGTCAAGAAGGTAAAACTCAAACTCTTTATGCTCAAACGCTGCAGTAATTGCATACTCTGGTCTACTGTCTACTTAGACTGTCGGTGAAGTGCATGTGGGTGGGAGATGTGCTGAGTTGTAAGTCTTGAGTTTCTGGGTGCAACTTTGACAAAGTGTGCTGGATAAAGCCACCGAGGGAACCTAAGCAAAGGGTGCAGGATGCTGCCACCCCAACAGCAGCAGCACTCTGTGATTAGGTACACACACACACTACCATCATCCTGAAGTCCATCCTACGGAGGACCTCACAAAGCAATATCCTTCATTTTAAGCTCTTCTCAAATTTGCTTATATCCACTGTTCCATCTCAAGCATCCTCTCTCACATTTACACACATCTGGTAATACTACAGACTCTGAGGTTTTGCTCAGGAATGTCTACGTGCCTTACATGTTGAAAAATTCACTGTTAATAAAAGAAATACAGGCTTGTTGCTGGAGACGTGACCAAAGAAAGCTTGTACAAGGCCTAGCAGTTACTGTTAAGTGCATGTTAGTCTGTGATCAGCCTCACAAAAATACTAATCTGAAATATTGCATTGGTGATCAATTATCTTTTCAGACAAGCAAAGGCCTCACAATAGAAATCAATAACTTAAATACATTGATCATCATAAATAATGACTCCATTGTTAACTAAACACACGTGATTTGCCAGAGCTTGCATAACAGAACAAACATATTAAAACAACAGCAAGACAATACACCATGAAGCTGCTTCATTTTTTTAAGTCACAGCAAACTGTGCATCCTCACATACTTGGTGAAAGCATATCCGAGGTACGACCTTGGATATTAACAGTACCAAACATGGCTCGCTGTGTAGCGGCCATATGAAATCTGTTGCACAGTCAGGCAAGAGTCAGGAACGAGAGGACAACTGAACACTTACTGTGGCGAGTTCCTGAAATCTAACGGCTGTGGACGGTTCTGTGTTTGTGTTATTCTGTTATTTGCCAACCTCTATCACGACTGTATTTTTAGAACAGAATAAAGCCTCCAATTAAAGGCTGGTTACTTGCTTCTGGGCAAACACAGCACCTACAGTAAAATATGACTGCCGCATAACAACTGCCCAGTGTTAATTGCCTGTCCTGTTTTAATTAAATGTGTGCCTTTTCCATTTAAAACATTACGTTTCACTTCTTCGGGGCGTTTCTTAAATTACTTCTGCTCAGCTCGGAATCTAGCTCCTCGTGAGGGACTTCTGCCTGCGTCGTTTATGGCTTTCTACAAGTTTACAAGTTTACCGAGATACTAGCTGGATCTTCAACTGCCAAGTCTGTACAAGAACATGGACTAGAAAGTTATCACTGGGCAGGATGCCTTCACACAGAGGCATACGTGGAGTGTCTCTGTGAAATAAACGCTAAGTTATCACTCATCAGGATTTACTGTTCTGATAATCTCCACTCATCTCTCAAGTAAATACAGTTTACCAACTTTTCTGAGTTCATGGTTACTGTGTCTGTGTGTTGTGTAAGTCTAATTAGCAGGAACAGTTCTGGTTCCACTTCACATGTATTTAGGAGGTGCATTCAGGTGCACAGTTCATTTGAATGTTAATGTATAGCTGGGTATCAATACACACCGACTCAGAGCAGTTCATCTGGATTGATTTCTGGTATTGGCTGTCTCCAGTAACAGAAAGAGCTGTACTCTGGCATTACAAAGGCCTCGTTCTGCTCTTTGCTCAGCAAAGGGAACACGTGCTCCACCAGCTCACTCAGTCTGCCATAGCTGCGAAGGGGGAAAAAACGAAACCAGAGAAACAGAGTGAGCAAGAGAACGGATACAATATATAAATCTTAAAAAATATATACACTCTAGGTATTTAGTGATGAACAAAAAATAAAGAAAAACAAATATTTAAAAAATGGATTTTAGATTTGAAATACGTTGAAATGTATTGATCAATCTAAATACAGAAAGAACAAAAAACACAGGCCACCTGAGGAAAACATTGCAGACTAGAATCAATTTTAAGGTGTGTTTCTGGCCAGCTCTCTTTTTATTTCTGTTTTGTTCTCCATCAGATCCTGTGGGAAATATCTGTCGCTTGAGCTGCTAAAAGCACCACTATGTTCCCTAGTTTTTCTCTAATTTTGTCTGTTTTGCTTGCTGCAGGGTACAAAAGACTCTGTGACTGTAGGCTTTTATTCTTTTTACAGTAATGTGAGAGTGAAGGAAACAGTAATGGCTGGAAAAGCAAAACAAGAAAATAAAGAAAACAGAAAAACGTTCAATGATAGCAACGTCCTATACTTCCTGCTGGGGATTTTTGCTACGAAAGACAAACACAGACCATTAATGTACTTACGAGGACTTGTTGCCCTTGGTCTGCTCCTGGATCAGCTCTCCCTTTGGGTTAACTGTGAAAATTCTGCACACTGGAACGCCGACTTCCTTATAGGCAAACACATCCTGTATGAAGACATAAAGATTAAAGGCTCAATCTTCCCTCTAAAATACGACTGCTTCAAAGTTTAAGTTACGTTTTTTAAATGCTTCCGTTTATAAGCACAGCACAAGCTTTTATTTTGAGTTGGGATTAATTACAAACACATAAACCCCATTTTGCTTCCTCTAAGACAAAGCATGCGAATGAACCTGTCATTTACAGGCTGAAAAATTACTGACAGAGCTGTTAACAGCCATCTGAGAACACTCTTGATTATGTAATGTTCGGAAAGTAGCCTCTCATACATAATACATAATAAACTGAAATGACCACGTTAATAACATTAACCACAGATTTCCTGTTTGTGTTCCACCTAATGCATGTAATGGCAGTAAATTTCTGGAGTAAATGTTTTTGGTTGGCCAGAGGAAGAGTGAGTGTGTGGCTGTGTCTTATTTTTTTGTTTAGGGGAGAGACCGAGGCAGACTGGGCTTTGATAGCTGACCCTTCATGTGACTGTTAGTGTTTATGCAGCTGAAGACGGGATGCTGTGCCCGACTTGAGCTCTCGTCCACAGATGAAGTCACTCGCGATCACACTCTGACAATGACCTCAGCTCAGGTTCAGCCCAGTACTTATTTCACACATTCATGTCTGCTAACTCAAAGTGTCTGCCAAAGTGTCATGTTGCTCTTGCAATGAATTACAACTGCATCAACCTCTGAAAAGCGCACTTTTAAAAAAACAAAACAAACCAAAAAAAACCCCCAAAAAACCCCCAAAAAACCCCAAAAAAAACAAGCACTCTAATGTCTGGAAGTCTGACATCTTCAAACATGCATTAACTCACATTAGCTCTATTCCCAAAGGCGGCATAAAATGGCTGCTTGTTATGCTGGAACAGGTTCTTGATGTCTGTAAGGCATTCAATCTTGAAGATCTCTGGTTTCTTCTCGATGACCTCTCTGAAGCAAACAGACAGTTTTATTAGAGGGCATACACATCCTTCCCGTGTGTCCAGTTTGATTTAGAGGTAATTTGATCAAACATATTTCGTTTATCTCAAACCCGTTTCTCCGACTGTTTTTAGATAAGAATTTGTTTATAAATGACTTTTGTCCTCTTTACAAATCGTGTAATAGCACGGCCTAAATCCAAATGCATTTCAGCAATTTCTGTTTAAAATTATGACTCAAAACAAATACACAGATGGTAGGGGTGTTTCTAATTTAAGCAAATTAAAACAAGAGGGACACATAAATAATGCAAATATCTACAAGTGTTTGCACCACACAACTATCAGCAATGCTGCAGGTTGCTATGCTGAGACACTAGCCATTCTGAACAGGTTTCAAGGTCACACAAAAACCCTGCTATGTGATTAACACACTGAATAAAAGAAATCAACATTTTCAAGGGAACCATTAACAACACAGGAAAGTTTTACTTGTTCTGTGAAAGTGAGAAAAGGATACTTGCTTTAGCTGTATTAACATTTGGATAATATCTGACATACAAGGCATAACAAGCAAGTATCACAAGAGTATTTAATTGTTTAATTAACATTATATTAACACAGTCATAATTCACTGAAACCAGTGTTGCTGGGAAACATGTTTGATGGGAGAAATACCGAAAGGGGTCATTTTAAAATCATGTAACTGTTAAAATAAAATCACATCAGTTAGTTTGGAACTTTTTCTAAAGTCATTTTATTCATCATACAGTGAATTTTGGGGTGTGTGGGATTAAATTATTGATTGATTTCCCCCCCCCCCCCCAAATGTAAAACAACAATTGCAGCATGCCTGGTTGCTTAGCAGCACATCTTACATACTCAAACTTTAACATGAAGGCTACTGTATCATGAGTTAGCTAGAGGAGGCTGACAGATGAACATGTGTGGGAGACAGTAGGTGGATCTAATAGGTCATTCTGATGATGTTCTTCTACAATAATTAAAATATTAAGATGTGTCAGCAATTGTATTTTTGTTGTAGTCTTGTTTATTAGTAGACTCTGAAATATATTTTACCTTTACAACCAGGAAGGAAATAATTTCAATAATTTGTGAAACTCCTCTAAAACTGAACCTTAAATATTTATTTTGTCAAATATATTTAAATTTAGAAAAATGAGTCAAAAATAGACGTTCTGCTGCAAGATGTCTCAAATGATCCCACATTATCAAAAAAATATAGAAAGCTAGCAGCCTCCTTCTGGATCTCCTCACCACTTCAACAAAAGAATCATTCACACAAATCATGTCTCTAAAAATGCAAATGAGACTGTGACAGCAACGGGGAAATAAAGAGAATAGAATAATCCAAAACAGAGAAAATGCTGGCCATGAGCGTACTTTAGAGAAGTGACGGCACTAATACCAACACAGTTAATGCCATTTAGATAGGAATTCATGAACTTGAGTTTGCTGTAGACTTAATAACCATGGCATATGAAAGACTTATTATAAAGAACGAGGCTCGGGAGAGTGGGGACGATTTTGAGACTGAGAATAGGGTTTTTAAAGTGAAACTAACTTTGTAGAGAAAAAAAAGATTTAAGGGTGAAAAATATGGGGTGGTTTGAAAACAACATTAATATCTGGGGATAAGGAGGATTTAAATTAAATCATTTAATGTATATAATGAGCTTCATGATACCGAGACTGGTAACCATTTAGAGCTTATATTACCTGTGGAAAGCAGAGAAGAGGCTGCTGGGAGAGAGCATGAGAGGTCCTCGGGGTAGGATGGTGCCTCCATCATTGACCCACTGTAAGTAACCTCTTGTCATGTCCGCCATGCCAATTGCCCGGGCTGAGCAGTACAAGAACTTGTAGCCATTTCTGCGAATGGGAAGAGCAGTGCTCATTAATAATTGTTCATTATCATGACCTTAATGGCAACTACTAAGATTAGCACTTAAATTGGATGAGTTATTTTGATTGCGCTCATAATGTGGAGAAGTCACAACAATTCAATTAAAAAAAAAAAAAAAAAGAAAATCTTGCAGAGGAAACTTTTTATTTACTACCAAAACCAATACCCAGACTCACTACAGCTGACTTCATTCATGCAATACATTTTCTATTTTTTCAGATTTAAGTATAAAAATAAAACCAGAAAACGAAAGGGCTGGTTTAATGGTGTTTTTACTTTCTGCAATAATTCTGCCTAAACTACAGTTAAACTTACTGAGTCATCCACCTCAGAGCTCCCCACGCAAACACTGGGAGGAAATATCAACTCCACAAAGAGCCGATTGGGAATCAACCCCAGACAGTCCTAACCACTGACCAACCATTCATGCGTCTTCCATAATTAATCAGTGTTGCTGTGCACTTACTCAGCTACAGAGTGGTAGAGCTTGGCAATCCCCTGGTGGGTCCAGTCCTTCCCCAACTGTGGAAGTATCTGTCCAAATACATCTGACCTAAAACATTTAAACACATACAAAAATATCAATATCACTGACTATAAGATAGAAATAAATCAAACAGCCACATCAAGTAGAGAAAGAGAAAGCAGAGTACTGACTGTTCAAAAGAGGTCACATAAAGCACGATAACACCGTTTTATCATAAATATAGAACATTATGGGCTGTTCTCCACTAATGAGCATTACTGGCCTATAGGGGAGAAACAGTCTCACCCTCAGCTGGCTGTGTGTCCTTACAGACTGAAATGTAAATGTCCTCATTATAGTCCCTGTGCTCTTTACCCTGTTAGCCAAAGAAAGCAGCATGTCAGGGGTTGGCCTAAAGGGTCACAGAGATAATAAGCTGCAGTCAATTTGGAGCCGTTTGATGTCGACCACCAATGAACTTCAGGGTGGGCGTCAGGAAGGCAGCAGGCATCAGTTTTGTTTCAGAAGAGATATGACTAGCTTTAAAGTAATTAACAGAGCGTGAAACAAATAGAACTGGATTACAGGCTTCATATATGCCATTTGTGAAGGACTTAAATGTGTCCATGGTAGTGAAGCTACTCTGAGCTGGAATCTTATTTTAAGCTTTTGTTCCTTTTTAAATTAACCGAACAATATTATGCAACAATTTAATCTTGTGTTCATTTACCTGCTCCCCACCTTATTTGGTGGATAATAAATAAGGAGCTGTATTTAAAGTATGCAGGCAGTTTATAGAAACACTTGAACACTGCACTATAGATTCCATCTTGGTAGCATAATAATTAGTTTTAGTGCAAAAATGGAGGTTTCCATGGCGAGTTTGCAACAGATGGCTTTAAGTGTTTTAACTATAAAATTAGATCCACATTTTATTACAAGAACTGAAACAGGATGCAACAAAAGATCTATCTAAATGTCGCTTCACTGATTGCTTCCCACCTATATGTTAAAATCAATATTTGTACACATTATTTTTAATTGTCGTTAAAGGATGCAACTAAGGTAGAGCACCCAAGGGAAATTCCTTCTAATAAGGTTTTCTTATTACTGTATATGTACAGGAAAATGTAATTGGATGCTACAATAACTGACTGATTTACTGCCCTGTCTATTACTGTCCATAATTAACATAGCAGCTAGCTTGCTATTACAACTGTGTTCTGTAATATGATTTTCTGAGTGACTGGAAGGCCATACTTTGTGATGGTGCCATCAATGTCAGAGATAATGACTTTGTCATCCCAGTTCCACAGGTAGATTGTACCCTCACAGCGGCATGTGCCTTGGTATTGAGTGGTGATGCTAAATGTCACATCATTTGGCCCCTGCTTGAGTTTCAGACTAGCCTGGAAAAAACAAACAAAAAAATGAGATATATATATATATTTTTCAACAGCACACGCATTACTCTCTGGCATCATTTTCTTGCCACAGTACAATGACCATCTACAGATCTTTAGAGCCCCCTACAGACTACAAATGGAGCAAACACTAGTTGCAGTTCATAGTTAGCCAGCAGAGGGAGCACAAAACAGCCAAATAAAAACACTTGAGACACAAATCTCATTAAGAACTCAGCAAAAAAATAAGCTGATCTTCTGACAATCAGACACTTTTATATTTGAAATTAAATAATATTTTATGACATTTATAACAAATCCAGAGAAAGCTTTGTCAATGTGAGAAAGGAAAAGGTGTAAAATGAACTTACAATCTGATCAGAGGAAAGCCGTAGTGACTTTCTGTATGTGTGTGGGCTGGGATGGTGCTGACCATCCACTGGCTGCAGTCTCTCTTGACAGGATGCTGCGCTCACCTCCTTGGACTCTTCATCACTGGATGAGTCTCTTGCTTTAGGCCTACAGTGCAGTAACCACAGATATGGTAGTCAATTATCACAGACAAGTGGAAAAACATGTTTCAGAAAGATTCGACCTGAAGATCCTTAGATGTATAAATAAATTCAATGTTATCTTAGTTACATTATTAATATTCTTCCTCATTAAACCAAAATATAAGCTCCTCCCTATGTATAATAATAATATAGTTTTTGATTTTCTGGTATCACATACGTTAAGGCCAGCTTCTCCTGAGATGTGGAGGGTCCTTCCTCTCCCGAATGTGGTTCCTCCTTAGTTTCGAGCTTAGTCTCCGACTGGACGAAGTAGGCAGAAAAATAAAATTCCCAATTAGCCAAGTTTAAAAAATATCTATATGAAAACAGGACACTGCCCATGAAGAGGGAACAGAAACTGCCTGCAGATACCACCTCAAATTTTGTTTTGTTCACTTGTACTAACAACATGCACACCTGCTTGATTGTGCTATCCGCCCTCTTACGCCAGAACCACCAGCGGCCTGACTTCTTTGGCATTTTCTCCTTCACCCAGGCCTCCTCTGTAGCCTGCCATAAAAAGGAAAACAAATACATTTAATGATGAGATAGCTGCCAGCTGACAATGAGTGAATGAACAATACAAAGAGTAAAGAATTAAACACACGTTACCTTTGGTAAATTCTTCTGAAATGCTTGAAGGCTTAGAATCAAAGGTGCAGCTAGGGTCCAGTTATAATATCTGAAGACAAAGACAATTACCAATGTGTAATCCTGACCATACGTTTGAAATGTTTCTCTAGTGCATTTCCAATGTGAAGTAAAAACAGTTACATACCTATTTCCTATCCTTACTACCAGGTTGGGGTTGTCTATAATTGCTGGATTTTCAGCAAATTCATGATAGGAAATGATATGCTCCATAAACCTTTCTGGAAATGAACAGGGGAGAAGAAGACTAATTAAAGACAGCTGATGAAAAGGTCAGTGGTGGTGAGAAATAACATCTTAGTAGACATAAAGGTCAGGAAACTTTTTCTTCTGATAACCCCAGAGAGCTTCTAAAGCCTAAATCCCAAAGGATTAATATAACCTAGAGACCTCTAACAGTTTGTAATGACTGCGGAGGTAGTCTGTGATCATCGTTTGTAATGCAATAAATGCAGGGCAAATTAACAACAACATTTAACCAAATATGGACATCCTGTTATGATATTAGTCCAGAGGAAATGAGCATGTTCTTGCTTTTTTGTTCTTCTTTCCCCTTAAAGAATTATGTTGTTATCTTTAAAATGAATGAGAGAAATGGCAGGACTCTCATATTTAAAAAAAAAAAAAAAAAAAATGTGCATAAAAATAGCATAAGATAGAAGCATGTTGACTCGGATGACCAACGTTTTTTCTGCTGTTTAACAAGGTTATGACATCATATTCAGAGATGAAGACACATTTCCTGAAGAGTTAAAGTACATGTTAATTTGATGAGAGGGAAAGTACTTCTGGGTACGACATTTACACATCTGAACAAATATGTATCTGAGAACAGCTTCCTCTAACAGTAGCTGGACACTTTATGTGGCTAATCCAGAAGGTGCAACAAAGTTAGCTGAATGTTTACTGGCTTAAGACAAAAATGTTCACTTTATGATACATTTTGTTGTGAGTGTCATGCTCGTGTACCTTTGGATATTTCAGCATTTTCTGTCAGGCCTCCACACAGAGAAAGAGTAACATCAGGGAGGTCACTAGTTGAGTCAGAGAGACACTCTGTCCCGCTGTCAGCTGCAGCACTACCCACCGACTGTGGGGACTGTGAACCAGAGTGCATCTCAGAGTCAATCCAGTGCTTAGCAGCTGCCTCAGTCTCACTGGAGAAAAGAGAAGGAGAAGAAAAGGGTTACAACATGTCATGATACTGGTCTTTCAGGCTGTCAGTGACACTTCAGAGGAGAAATCGCTTTGGCTTTTATTTTATAATTACAAAGGTTAAGTAATTAGGCAGATCTTTAACCATCATACCTCTTAGGAAAATATCGTGCAGCAACATCAGGTTCAAGTACATTCAAGTCATCTAAGTAGATATCCTCAGGACCCTGATGCTGGCTCCTCTTCGGAACACCTACATACAATATATTTACAAATTACAAACTCATAACCAAGACAAGCCTTAAAAAAGCACCAATCTGCAGCCACCTAACATACCTTTCTTCTTTGATGGTGAATCTGTCTGCTGGTTACTGGAAGAGGTGGAGGTTGCTATGCTTGATTGCAGGATATCAAGGGGTTCTGTAGGGGCTTCCGGACTAACAGATGATATGGTGCTAACAGACGATATTGGAATCACAGGTGTTACAGTGGTGACGGGGGTGCGTGGCTCGGGCTTGACAATGTTACACACTGAAGAGGAGGTGGCATCGCCTTTTTCAACCTCGGTCTCATTCTCCATGGCCTCCGAGCTGAGGATGACACGGAAATGGGTGCTCTCTGATGGGGTGATGGTCACTTTTTTCAGTGGTTCTGATTTCTCCTTCTTGGTGACCTAAAAAAATTGGACGTAATGTTATTGTGATGATGAGTCAACTGGCAATGGTTTGAACTCCACTGGGAAGAAGTGCTCACCCTTGTGGTTTCTGGAAATTCTCCCCATGTCCACTGCATGTGAGACTCAGCTCTGAGCAAACTCTCTGAAGGCCTCATCACCAGTTCTGAGTCACTCTTTGGGGTAAAGGCCTGAGACAAGCTATGGCTGCAGGGGTGTAAAAAGAAATGCCAAGTATTAGTAAAACAGGTGCTACTTACACGTCTGTGCTATCTTTGCTAACGACTTTCGGTTCATGTCAGCACATACCCATCACCAGCTGGCCAGTCCCCATCAGACATTGGATAACCATCAAGGCTGTGTCTGGCTGCGGGTAATTTAGGGTCAATGTCACGCACTGTAGTCACTGAAGGTGATCTAAATTCAGAGTGCAGAAGAAGCATAATAATTAACTGATATCTTCACACAAATCTGGCTAGAAGCGTTGAATAAACATACCTTGATACATGAACTGTAGTTTCCTCGTCAGAGCTGAGATCCATTTCAAAGATCTCCTCATTTTGCCCAGTACTAGACATAGCAGCAGTGGTAGCAGCGGGTGCATTAGCAGCAACAGCATTACCAGTAGTGACTGACGGCGGGGTCAGTTCCTCTCTACGGGGGTCTCCTTTGTGCTTCTTTCTCCGTCTTTTCTTCTTTTTTGTGGCCACAGTGCTTGGAGCAGGAGGTTCAGGAGGGTCCTCTGGGTCGGCGGGGTCATCTTCCAGATCTTTTGGTGCCCTGTGCTCCACCTCTGAGATCCAGAACAGGTGACTCTCGGTGGGGATTGGGGAGGTGGCCAAATGGGCAGGAACAATCTGCTGAAATAGGAAAGCAGGACATGAGGATTAAGATATGTTTAAACAAGGATAATCGTAGTTTGAAACACAATATTGACTCAGGTCCTGCAGAATAAGGTAGAATTCACTGCTGAGATGTCACAATAGCAGCCTGAGCAAAGGTTAACTATGCAATATGGTGGAGTAATCACTTCTTCCTACAAACACTGCCCTACATTTCTACTTCAAGAATGCTGTTAAGCAAAGGCAAGACTGTTGTTGTGTTGGGTCAACGAAAGCAAAGTGAAAGATGTTTTGAAAACATGTCTGAAGTTTCATTTCTTTTTTTCAACATGAAATATTTCATGACTTTGCTACATTAAAACTCAAAACAAGACTGCACAAAAAGGAGAATGAACAAATTATATATCTGGAAAAATGTCTCAATGAAACTTTGTGTCATTAGCCTTTAGCAGTTTTGTTACTTTATTTATTTATTTTAATTATGCTTATGGCTTACATTTTGTTGCTCAGCTTCCTGCACAAAAAAGGCCTCTCCATTGTCACCAAGCTTCATATGCAGGTCTACAGGCTCTCCATTCACTTCGATGTCGATCTGGAAAGAAGACACATAATTCCCTTTCGAACATGTGCTCCTCTCTTATTAGTCTGACATCTTCTGAACAATTTGTCACTTTTATCTGAATGAGCTTCCTGCTCACTTTCCTATAAAAGTCACGAGTAACAATTGTGCTTTACTTTTAACATGGCAAAAGCTTCAACAGCATGAAGGCACATTAACTGACAGACATGTACAGGACCATGGCTTACTGACTTAAGACACTCTCTCGTGCTTTTGACATTGTCATCTCACTATCTCAGTGTGGCTTTTGAATATGCCCACAGATTGATTAACTCGCTCTCTCTGTTACAGTCTTCATGAAGATTATGTGATAAACATTAACATAAAATGACCGGTGTCTAAATGCCAACACTTTAACAGACTGAAGAAGCCAGCAATGTTAAGTATGCAATTTTTGAAGAGGGCTGTATTGGCACTGCTGTTCAAATGTAAAAACTGCCAATGCAATAGTACAGAACAGAAAATAAAATAGGACACTGACACTGAAAACAGTTATTCATTGACGTCAATCACCCTGTGTATCAACCAATAAAAATCTTACATTACCCTTTTTAGTTGACTTTTAAAAAAAATTAAAAAAACCCCATCACACTGGTTGTTTTATTATACTTCCATTATTTTGCAAGATCACATACATGGTCTGTATGCACTCAGAGACCCATCTTCCTCCAGAGCCTTTAAAAAACCTAATAAGCGTATGGGTCTTCTGGGCTTGCTTTCTGTGGAGCCTGCCAACAGAACAAGGCCATTCATGTTTGCCAGATAAACCCCAGTGGACCAGGGGGCCATTCAGAAATTTGACACCGAAAACAAAAAACAAAACAAAAAGAAAAAAACAGGTCACGTCTGGCAGAGACTACAGGAGGAGACAGACTCTGACTCACAAGTGCTCTGCAACTTGAAACCAAATCATCAATATTAATTTACAACCAATGGCTGTAGAAATAATCAGTTTTTCTCCCTCTTGTGCTATCCGTCTGGTTGTACATTTGATGCTGTCCTTTACTGTTGCTGTGGGTTCTCTACAGCCTCAAGATTTAATTTCACCCCTTCAGGGGTGCTGGAGGAAATTTATGTGTGATAGTGGCTGGTAATTTCAATGCCCAATTAATAATGAGCTAGAATAAATGAGGGTCCTCTTCAGCTGTTCACAGTGTGTGACAGGTTACATGCACTTGAATAGCTGAGATGTGGATTTGCCAACACTGTGCTCCATCACTGGAATGATTGCGAGGCACGGCCACTTACAAATGCTTGAATTAAGGCAGGATATTAAGATGTTTTGGGGTTTGGTTTTTTTTGCTTTGTTAAACACAAGTCTATTTCACTCTTGACGTTCACTTTTCAGATTAGAAGAACAGGAAAATAATATGTGTAAGTGCACTTAATTAACATCTCTAATGTTTTTAGAAACCACATAGTACTTGAAAAACTTTTCTGGTTGCCAACCAAAGTGACTGATGTACGGGAACAGACACACTATCAGCAGCCAAATTTTAATTAGTATTTGGCAAACAGTTATAGCTGAATTCCCACTCATAATTCTCTAAAATATCTGCATGTCAGTACCAAATACCACACAATTTATTGCATTTATCGCAAAAGCACAAGGCGCTAATAACTGATCTCAGGGACAGACATAACTGTTTGTTACGCAACAGCCCCTGTTCAGGCCTCCTTCACGTTTCCTCCCTCTCCCACACATAGAAGTTGTAAAGCTGCTGTTGCCATAGAAACCACTCATTCATTCCTCCCCTTTAAGCCCATCGGGATTCTGGGTAGGTGGTGAGACAGTGTCAGTTCCCCCCGCAAATCATTATCCACTCCGGTTCACCAGCAAGTAAATAAGCTCTCTAAGCTAGTGCACAACATAACCATACTAAGAAGTACAGCTGCAGCTATCGATTATTTTAGTAATCGAGTCATCTATCAATTATTCCATCGAGTAACTGATTAGAAATACCTTTGTCTTATTATCGAGATATATTCAAAAGTGAAAAATAAATAAGAGAAAAAAAATCTAATTGGTTTCCAGTTTGTTTGTTTTTTGTTTCATCTGCCATCTGCTTCACTTGTCAAAAAAAACAAAAACAAAATTTAATATGACACCTAAATACAAAGGATTTGTTTTTGGTTTTTCAAATAATACATTTTCTTAAATGCAAAAAAATTTAAATACTCAAATAAGAGGCATAAAACTAAGGATTTAAAAAAAATATATATCTTTAGTCTGTCTTCTTGGAATGCTTTATGAGTTTTTGTACATGTTTCTGCATGTTTGAGTCTGCAAGTTAATGAGTAAGTTTGTGTCTGCAAGCCTTTAAAGGAGAATGTGGTGGCTGTAATGAAGAGAAGCGAGTATATCAGCATTCTGAAGTTTGACCAGTGTGTTGATGCAAAGTTTTTGTGTTGCTGAAAATAAGATGATGGTGATGGTGCAGACATTAATGATATTAAAGATGATTCACCGTTTTTAAATATTACTGCAATTCATTGAGACACTATTTTATATGTATTCACTTGTGAATAAATGTTATAAAAATCTTGAAATAAACGTGGTGTAGTACACACCATGCCCCCCCCTTTATACTCTCTCCTGTTCGCTTCCATGTAAAAACATGGAAGCGAACATGTAAAACATGGAAGCCCTTAGTCTTCAGCAAGATATATAATTGAACTATTCTGGAATCAGACTACGTTAACAGTTCCTCTGCATTTTTTTAATGTAGCCTTACTTCTGGAAACCTACTGCAGATTTTTCATTGCGTGAAACAAACGACGGTCGATGGAGTTGCTACAAAGTTTGCTTTTCTTCACATCAAGAGTTTGTTGATCAGATGCTTTGTCAATGACCCCCCCCCCCTCTAGTTTTTTCCCCAGGAAAGGCATTAATGTTGATCTCAGGAATATCACTGCTGTTTATGATTTTCTTTTTCTCAACAGAGCTCACGTCTCGTTAATAGCTCCGCCTCTTTGCTCTTTGCCGTGTGTAAAAAGACTCCTAGTTTAACTATCCCAGCTTCATCATCACTAGTGTTGTGTTATCAGTGTATACCGGCTTAACTTCCTTAAACTTTTTTTATTCACACGCTGCTCATAAATACTTTTGTATTACACAAATGTTTTCAGTCGTAAATGTGGGTGGATCGCTCGGGTTTGCGTTTCCATGGTAACAATGGCGCGCTACAATCATCGAAGCAAAGAATTTGTATTGAGACTTTTTTTATAATCTGATTATTCGTAATACTCAATACCAGTCCTACTAAAAATAGATGTTAAGACAAGTTCACCATTCTTACTTGTGTTATGGAACAAACACTTAAAATAAATACATCATATATTCCATCCATTACCAATTTCTTGCTGAATACCAACATTTTTTTAAACTTAATATAACCCTATAAACTGAAAAAACCTCAATAACATAGACATAACAGTGAGCCATAGCATTTGCATCTACATCTCCCTACTACAATACACTAATACACTCAACCTACTCTCCCTGCTATAAGGCCAATGTAGAGGTGCTACAAAAAGTGAGAAGTGGACTCAAGTGCTCATCATCCATGATTAATTGGATCGGGTCTCCCAGGCAAGATGATATAGTAACAAATACCATCAATGAGGGAGAACAGCCCAGAGCATCCCGTCTATGTTGAGCAAACATAAAAGATTTCCCTGAATGATTCATAGCCTGTGATTTCGATGCTCAGTATTTGTTAATTACCCACACTGGGATTGGAGAGTCATATGCTTTTTTTGATCCCAGTGTGGAGGAGCTTTGTTCAGGGGAGGACATTATGACTGTGTCCTGGGGGAGATGTCCTTAACGCCATTTTGCGCATGATGGAATTGATATGAAACGCATTCCATCGATTAAATAGGTTGGCATCTTTTCATCCGCACTTTTAATTGAATTAAATATAGTTACATTTTTTAAGCCTTTGCATTGAACTTCCACATTAGCAAAACCTCATTGATCAGTTTGAAAAATGAATATTATAATCAGGAGCAGAGAACATTTTTAATATCCAATGTTAATCCAATGTTAAAACTTGGTACATATATTACCCACAATGCAACTCAACCACCAACAGTTCAGTCAAGTGATTTGGGCGTGTTGTGGGGAAACAAAACACAAAAACTTGGTGATATAGAAACATGCTTTCAGACCAATTTTTGATATTTGATGTTTGACACGTCTTTATATGAATCTATCTATATAAATATATGAGCTTTGTATATGAATCGATGTAAGCTTAATGCTTTGACACATCAGTGAAAGAAAAAACAAAACAAAAAAACTCACCACTTTCTCTTTGGAGCGCAGCACGCCCAGCTTACCAAAGCGCACATGGAATGGCGAGCACTGGTAGGTGCCATCTCTCTGACGGACAACCACAACATCGATGCAGCCTGACAATGTGGCCTGGTTAATGCCCTTATACAGTTCTTTGACAGTCACCAGAACCTGACCTGCTAGCTGGCCAACGTAGTTCATGGTGTCCGCCTGTACAGAGAAAAACAAAAACAAAAAAAACTAATATTAACAGAGTAAATGGAAAGACAAGCTAAAGGCATTGTTATTCAGCAAGAGTCCAGAAGACACAACCACTTATGAAATCTACAAATATTCCACTTGAAAGCTCCCTCCCTTCCTGCTTACCCTGTGGTGTCTGTTTATCTCCTGACCTCCATACAGACTGCTAGAGTTATACTGTTGTCCTATAACTGGCCATTGTCCCACGTGAACAACATTAGACAGAGGAAGGCTGCTATGGAAGCAGTTGACTTCCTGTTTACATCCATTAAACACTACTGTCAAAATCAAATCAAAAACTAAAACCACATTTCTGTGGCTTTAATATGAGCAGGATTAATGCTGTACATTTTGTCATAATGCTTTTAATCATCTGGAATAAGCAATTTGCAGGACTGTAAATTCCTTAACAAGCAAAGTGCTCAGTTTACTTGACCAAAGAAAAAGTACACAGGGCAGGGCTATCGTTGCATAATTACAAAAACTTTCCTTGGTGCACTATGGCCTCTTTACTGAACTAGATTATTTGTCCTCGATTGTCCTCTGCGACACAGAGTGTGTGTAACGATTAACTTAAACATGACTTTGGTTTGCCTGGGTCAGGGTCTAGTTTACTGGGGCCTGTAAACACATTGCCTCACTGACTTCATTGGGTTTACATAACCTGACATGTTCTGTCTTACACTAACCTTTTGTTCTGAATCTAGTCATGAGAGCAGTGATGGAGGGTGTGGAGGGGGGTAAGGGGGTAGAGAATAGGGACATTTGTGCAAGGGTGGCATCATGGAATATGGCAAACAACTGTGGTATATTCATTCGGAGTAGGATGATGAGTAGAGAGTATATGCACAGCGTATTCACTTTAAACCATAATCAGACAGGCAAACAGGACACTTTAGCAGCTATCACAGCCACCACAAAGTTCAAAGAGCAGTAGAAAGTTCAGATCATTTGATACCAGCAGGAATCCAAGAAACAAGAAGCTCCGCGTTCGCGTTTCCTCGAACTTCACCCCAAATTTGTACACAGTGACAATGTGAAAAACAGGTCAACTACACTCTGTTGGGATAATCGCATAAATATAGTAACAACCAGGGTTTACACACCTGACATATTTTCAGTACAGATTGTATGACTGAAGCGTTAGGTATGTGTTTATAATATGAAGGACCAGTGAACCTATATTTTTGTGTATGACACTTAAAAATACAATACACTTTAGCTCCAGCACCATCTTTCATATTACAGGTTAAAGGTACAAATGTGGTATGCCGATTTTTGTGTCTTTATCTACTTTCTCCATCTCTAGAAACTAAGAACTTTTACCAAAATAACACTTTAAAGAGATTTACAGTACTGTAGATATTTAACTTTCACTTTTATTTCGGTGTCAGAAAGTCAGAGTACACGTACACCGTGTCTATTGGACTGATGTAGGATTAACACTGAGCAAATTATCACGGGATCATTTGGAAAATGTGCGGCAAATGCTTCAACCTGCTTCTACACATTTATTTTTCCTTCTTTCAGGGTCAGCCCAGAAGTAGGGCAATGCAAAAGTAGACTACAGTCAGAAATTAAACAGGGCGGCTCGGTATTTTAGATGACACATAATTAGCACAGGTGATGAAAGACTCATGAGCCAATCTGTACTATTTTGACTGGATCACAATGCTATATTTGTCCCCCTCACTGCCCACTTCTTTTAACGTCAAATTACAAATCAAGGCAATCATGTGTGAAACTATTAGGCTTAGTTACAGTAACAAGCCAACAAACCAAGCAACCTGACAAAACCAAACAATAGAAGATGACTAACTGCCTATTTGGCCCTCTAGTTTCAGGCCCAAGCTGTGACTAACCAGAAAACCTGCCAGTACTGACTCACCAGGAACCAAGATGACCTCTGAGAGGATGGCTCATCCTGTTCACTGTTGTCTGTGTTGTCTTCTGTGTTGCTTCCCAGGAGCTCCCTGTTCCCCCAAGATCTCGGTCTCTTCATCACCATTAACAGAGCGTCAGCTCCAGCCTTATCCACCTCAGGACTAGACTAGCACCAATGTTTTCCTCTCTCAGATTATGGTGATAATATCCCCCTGTCATCCTGAATCAAATCTCAAATAAGGTCCACCTAATCACCTTGCAATGACCCTCCCAGGAGTAAATACAGATACACTACCTGAAGCCAGCTGCGGTTGTGTAATAGTAATAAAGATTGTCATTTTTCTTTTATTCTCTGCAGAATATGAACATATGCTTGTCCAGTCAGCTGACATGGCAGTAAGGGTTTAGCCAATGGGACGGCTTCTTTGGACTTGTGGTTTATAGCTGATAAGAGAATGCTAATTTCTGTGAACAGCTATGCAATGTTTTCCCCTGATAAGAGTAGGCAAAACCAAACAGCAATCCCCAGCAAGATGTTCTTTTACAGTCAGTCACGTATACCTGTCAGGTTCATTGCTGCAGGTGTTTGTTATTGTAGATGGCTCATCGAAAGTAGGACAGTAAGTACACTGGACTTCAATATGTTGATTTCTTTGTTGCCAGTTGTCACATGAGCTCAGAAAACAGATGGAATTTTTTTAAACAGCACCAATATCATAATCTTTGCACACTAAAACAAATAAATAAGTAATAAATCCGGTAGAGCGGTACACTGATGAGACTATAGTTCAAGCCATGATGAACACGTTTTTATCATCAGGAGGTTCTCTCTAGTTTGGCTTCCAGCATTCGCTCCTAAAATGAGCATAAAGCATGAGGCTCTTCCAAAGAGGTCTCAGCCCCACTGTCCCATCTGCTAAGCTTTTTGTAAACATGACCAAAGAAAACACAGGCCCACTGAGTTGAGGGCTGTGGGCTCTTCCTCCCCCTGTGCTAGGATCTGTTCTGTGTTCAAGAATTTAACAACAGCCATTCGGAAAATAAATGAGTACTTTCTCTTAGTGATAAAACATGGAGAAAAATTATATGTGCCATTTAACAAATAAGAAATCTTTAAATTACAAACTCGAGCAATTAAGAATTACAAGCACAGACATGTTGTATTATGGTCTACTCCACAATTATGGCTTTCATCTGGAATGATCTAGTCAACATTTGCTTTGACTGGGTAACAAAAGGAATCAGTTCTGCTAGACCACACAAAGTTCATGTTACACACTTTCAAGTATTAAGTTACACAAAACCAGCCTGCTCATTATGTGCAACATAAACCAAACCCCACAGAGTGCCAAGCTGCACTTTTACACGAGAAAAGGAGATTTTTTTGGTCACAATCAAAGTGTAGTTCATTATTTTCCAGTGAATTGCAAAATCCCTGTGAATTTGACAATACACAAAGCACAAGTGGTCAAAGTACCAACACTAATTCTATCCGGAAGATTGAACGCTTTCAAAATGTTTTCTTCTCTTAAGTGTAGACGATAACCAACACACACAGAAACATGTTCATTCAAAGTTATTTTGCATTTATAGTCTATGGTCCGGTAAACTTGTATTGTGTTACATATAAGGGAACTGAGAACTAGTTAGAAATTATCCAATCTACTGGAAGCAGAAGCATCTGAGCTTATTTTTCATTGCAAAGTAGTGAAGTCACACTACAGTGTGGCAGTGTGCAACAGTGGAGTAACTGCATACCTGAGTCACATGAAATACTTTATATGTCTTTTGTTTCTACAGTGTGTCCAGACTCTGATCTGAAACAGTGTTGAGATTGTAAATGAATGCAAACATACTTTTCCACCCTGAAGAAAATTGAACAGGAGTTAATAATGGAATCAATAAAGAATCTGAGTTGTGGCCAAAACTAAACTAAGCATCTGCATTAAAAGAAAAATACTTCTAAAACCTGATTCTAATGTTTAGACTGTTTTAATTTAAAAGCTACAAACTATAACCCCAAATTGACCATTAATGTAACTAAGATTTTGCCCTTCAAATAGTTTCAGTAACCGAACATTTATGAAAATAAGGTTATTTGCAAGATTTATGTCAGATTGTATCTTGAATTTCTAATATTACCTGTAACTCAGAATGACTAAATAAGAGTATTGGTATGGGTTTTTCTAATATTACACATTTAAATTAAAACGTTGGGGGAGAAAAGTGTTGTCTCTAAGTTGATTGGTACCAAGATTCTGGTTACTAGTGTTTTCAAAGGCCACCCACAAGCAGGTGTTTTCTTATGTGAGGAGTCAGCTTACAAGCCAACGCTAAATACAAAACATGAGTTTATGCGATACACAAGCTTGCTCCAACGTTAGTCAGTTGAGTCATTCCGTTTTAATGTCAGCCTGAGCTGTTATAGCTATAAAAATGCTAATTTTGAAGATTAAAGCTGGTGTATGGCTTGACATACGTCCCGAGTACATAAATACTTCGATGTCATTGCGGAAATAAATGAAAAGCGAAACCATAAATCTTAGTTGTTTTGTACAACCGTGCTTTAACTGGTACAAATCCAAGCTATAAACAGTGGGTGAAAATAGTACATGGGAGGAAAAAATGAATGGAGACGGAGCTCTGTCAGCTAGCTGCTTGCCAGCTTGTTAACCCTCAGCTAGCCACCGTGTTATCGCTGGGTTTACGTTACCGTAACAGCAAACGGTGAAACACGAGTCACTCACTAGGTCACCGCTTTCAAATGGAAAGTCAATATATTTCTGCATTATGTGATAAATACATTCACAGTCCGGTCTTTTTGGTGTTTTAATTAAATGAATCCACAGCAGCTTAAAACTGTTAGCAAGGTTAGGTGCTAGCTATGGTTAGCCGAAGGCAGATTCAGATAATAAGATGTTAAAAGCAGCTGCGAACCGCTTTGACAGGGCTCGAAATAATTTTATCACTAAACCCTTACCTTCTGGTTGCGGGATGCTGCCGATGAAGGACGTTATGGTTTCTTCACTCAGTCCCCATATCTGTACCCGTGAAACTCCTCAGAAGCCTTCTGACGTGTCTGGACCACCGTGACCGACTGGTGGTGGCTGCCAGCAGAGAGCTGAAGTTGATGGGACAGGGAGCCGCACAGCGGCGGTGCACTCACACAGCTGGTGGGATACTTTCGGTTTGTCTGTGCCGTACATAAATTCATTCACTATACTTGCAGCCAAAATTACAGCCCCTGCAGTGTATTTAATACTATAACTTATGTACAGTTATTATCATAATAAGGTTTGTATCTAGGTAAAAGTTAACTTTTCTCCCTCCTAACGACCTTTCAGGAACTGGGTTACACACAATGACAACAGGTTCTTTTCATTTGACCATCAATCTTTCAAACCCTTTTTTTTTTTATCTTTATTTATTATTAATTATACTGAGGGCATTTCTGTTAATCAATGAGCTGAAGACGGGAGATTATGGAGAACAAAGGCAACCCTCTCTACAAGCAGGTGCAGTTTTATTGCAAGAGTGCCTTGAAGAGACACAAACATAGATACTGTATTCAGCCTCAGGCCACATGGTACATGAGTGTTTATCACATGGGGGTTTTCTTTATATTTTACCTGAAAAACAACATTCCCACCCACTACCCCCACCCCAGTTCAACGGAATTTCTTCATAGTGTGTGGTGTTCAGAAGTGATTCCAAGTTTTCCAGTTCTGCCTGTACTCCTTTGCGTTCGTACAGTGTGTTAGACACATCAGATGAACCTGTTCTGATTGCTGTGTACTTGTTTACATGGCATCAGTGCTTTTCAGCTCCACCTCTCCTACAAACAGATGTGATCACTGACTTGTAGCTCGCAAGCTGTACAGACATAACATACACACACAGTTTTAGCCATCATATCACTTTATAAGTTGATTGCAATAGCTGGTATAAAGTTAATGACATAATATTTTCCTTTTTTTTTGTTTACAGTGGGGAAAACCCAAAGTGATGTGGTCTGAAATGCCTAAAATTACTTAAATGTAAAACTTTAAATGATCAGAATAGAGTGTTTTGCTTTTGGAGGTCTTCAAGCTGTTTTCAAAATAAAATTGTCAAGTCAAATATCCCCCAAACATGACACATCAAGCACAAACTGCAAGCAAACAGTTATTCTGTTTCACATTCATAACCCTATCCTTAATAAGAAATGCCCGAAACTCTTTAACCCATGATTGTTTTTTTTAAATTCATGATTTATTTATTTATTTGCTGTGTTGCACCGGCACATGCCGGGGTAAAATACTTTGGAGACTGCCCTGTTGTTAATCTTCCTTGTGTCATTACGCTGTGTCATCCTTTAGTCTTTCTTCTCCTCCTTGCTCTCCTCTTCCTCTGGGTTGTACACGCTGACGGTGAACTCGCCGGCCTCTGTGCCATACTTGTTCTTCACCACAAGGGCGTATTTGCCAGAGTCAGCCGTGGAGACGGCAGCGATTGTGATACTGGCGAACTTGTTGTGCTCAAACTTGAGTTTGTAGTGGTCGTCAGATACCAGCACCTTTTCGTTCTTCGTCCAGGACACCTCAGGTACAGGCTCGCCCCAAACGTTGCCAGTTAGGTTCAGGGACTAACGAGTAAATATAAGTTGGCAGGGGATTGATGGGTGTCACACATATGCAACAAGAGAGCTTATCAGATTTTAGAGGTAAGACACACTCATAGAATAACACAAACTAAGAGAGAACAGAAAGAATAAGAGAGTGACACTCTTCATGAATAGAGTGAAAAATTGTTTATTTACCTTGCCCTCTTGGATTGCAACCACATCTGGCAAGCCTCCAACAACACGAGCACGGTCTAAACAGGAAATACAGGTGCAAGTGTCAAACATCAAGGAGAGCTCGTGAGCATTATACTCACCAATGCTGCATTTTTCAGTGGTGTAGTGAAGTGTGTTTTAGCTGGAAATTTCCTTTGTTCACTTTCATATTTCAGCTACAGAGGAGATCTATCCTTTAACCACGCTATATCCAAGTTAAAATTTAAGCGATATCCCAAAAGATGTTACATAATTTCATAGAGTGGTGTCCCTCGGGAGAAACCAGAGAATAAATAGGCACTTACTTCTCTCAGCGATTGCTGCAGCTCTAAGGGAGGAAGGAAGGACACAGACATTGTCAGAAGCTTTCTAAAATGGTATCGTAGTTATTTCTAAGTCTGTTCACTACCGGCAAATGTATTTTGAGTGCATCCAAAACAGCCCTCATGTCTATTTTGAGTTTGTGATGGTTGCTGCTCTTTATTTCTGTAAACATCCTCTTCAGACAGAAAAGCTGAATTACACAAAAGAAGGATGGAGTCAGATGAGTTTGTTTACTTACTTGAGCCTTTGGAATTCTTCAAATGCCTCTTCCCATGCTGCACCAGGACAAATCACCAATCATAATTTAGTTACATAAGCACAAAAGATAGACAAAGTTAACAGGATGTGGTTCTTTCTGCGCCTGAAGCGTCTTGCTCCTTTTGACTTTAAAACTTTTACCCACCCTGGCCAGTCAGATCAAAGGCTCTCTTTACACCGTCCTTGCCATCAAAGATGTCCATGCTGTATTTGCCCTTGTCCTTCTCAGTAGGCTCATTGATCTTAAGCCAAAGCTGGTCTCCTGTGACTCCGGACTTAACTCTCTCTGAAGCAGCAATTTTGCCGTCTCTGGTGAAGGAATCAAGAACACAGACATCAAACAATGCCTGACTCCTAATTTATTGAAATGAAAATGTATACAATCCAGTACACCAAGGAATATGACTCAAGTACGGAGCAATACTTGCAGCAGACACTTCAATCTTGCATAATAATCCCTGTTTTGTTTTGTTATTTAAATGTCACATGTGGCAAGATTTTATCCCCATCTATACATATATAATCATGAACATCAACAAGAGAGCTGATGGTTTTAGCCATTTTTTTTACTGTTTCATTTTCAATTTGATTTTCGAATGGCACAATATTACCTCATGTTGTGTACTGCAGGTCTCAGATATGCAAAAAGTGTTGCCATAGTGCACAGACCAGCTTTGAAGGTCTTATACAAAAAACAGTACCATGACTACTATTGTGATACTTTACACAAGTAGTAATGACAACTACAGTACAAAAAAGCAGAGAAGTGTTAAAGAATTTCATGAAAGCAATTAATTTAACTGTTACAATATGTAGATGAATGCTGGAAGAGATATATATGGATGGCTAGATTCATGTTAATTCTAAAAGCAATAGGTAATACAGAGAAATTAGTTGAAATAGCTGAAATTATGAATAAATATTACGCTAAATGTAATTGGCTTAGCTAACTGTGGCATGGAGACTATGTTAACCAAACTTTACAGATTTTAATTGAAACAATATTTAAATAAAATGAACATTTCTGAAACGTGACACGGTGTCAATAAAGTGGTACTTGCAGTGCTTATTTGACTGGTCGGTGTGGTTACATTTGTTACGAAAACTCGACTTTGTTCTGGGGGAGAAATAATAGTTCACGAGTTGCAGATAAGCATACAATTAATATCAACTAACATCAAGTACAACAGGTGAACCCATTTTACAGCAGTCATCCAATTCTCAAATTCTAATCTCACAACGTTTCAGATTGTTGTAGTTACAATCGGAAAATTGTAACTACAACAATTTTCAGATGTGGAAATACATCTCCTCACTATCAGCAGCTTGGCTGTCCTTAAGCCTCTAATAAAAGAAAAAACATGCAGCTGACTGTGAGACAGCTTTATCTTCTTTCCTTTCATGCAGGATTCTCCACAGTATCTCACACAAAAGGAATTAATGAAGGAAGCCCTAGAGCACCTTTCCTAAGGATTTAGAGAATTCAGCCAGGTCTTGTTATGGCTGTCTTGCAGCTCCTTCCGCATCACTTCCCCCAGTGAGGATTATGGACAGTATAAAAGATAGATGTAGCTGCTGGGTCGGAAAAGCAAAGCCAACTGTGGAAGTGCTTTTAATATCCATTCTTTTTAATAGCCACCAGGGGGCAACCCTGGTGGCTATTAGTATTGGCACCTCACAGCAAGAAGGTCCTGGGTTTGAATCCAGTCTGCGCCAAGATGGTGATGGTGAGAACATTTAGCTTGAGGTTTTATATGCAAAACCACTTTTTCAGTTCTGCCCACAAAGAGACTTTACCGCACAGATCCTTCCGATACAAAAAAAATCAGTTCAAACATCTGTTGTCTGTTTCAAATTGTGTTTATGTTTTGAGGTAGTTTTGCCTATTTTTTAATGACTTATTTTGTCTTTATGTAAAAGTGATTAGCAAAAATTCTGCAGATAAAAATGTTGTTTTTTGAATTAACTTGAATGATGGATGAGAGGTGAAACGTCTTCAAGCAACTTAAAGAAGTCCAGACGCTTTTCTTTCCAAGCTCCTTAGAATGAACTTGAATCATTTACACATGCATTTATCACGCACTAAGAGGTTTACCTCATAATTTCATGTACAGACTGTATGGTTATAAGCAACATTTTACAATGCTGGTCAGATAATTTTGCACAGTGTCGATAACAGTATGACATCAATCTAATTGGACACCTCTGAGAGTCAAGGTCAAAGACTGTTATCAGCTGCATTTGATTTTAAATGTAGCTTCATGATAGTATTGCTTTGTGTATTTTATAAGTGAATGAGTCTTAAAATAAAATAAAAGATTGCAAACCAGGACAATTTCACATACTTGTGGAGCCAACCAACACGCAGGTCCTCATGGTAATATGTGACCGTGGAGTAGAGGACGATGCCATGCTCGGTACTGAGAACTTTGATTTCGCTGGAAGAGTTAGCTGTAGGGAGAAAAGAGCAAAGACAGGCACTTATTTGCATCTCTTGGAGCTAATATCGGATAATGGTATGCAGTAAAGCATGAAATATTTAGATGTTAATTGTTCGTTCTCAGGAAAAATACTTTGAATAGGCACATTCTGCTTCTTTCTGTGGGCCTCTTTAGTGCGTGGTCTATGTGTTGTGCTTCATTACTGCCTGGTAAGTGTGAATTTTAATGACTCACCAATAACCCTGAACAGCTCATTCATTACAGCTTGGTATCCTGGGGAAAAGCATGACGACAGCAATTAATGTCACATTCGCTGATATTACTTTTGCTTTTCCGCAGCACTCATTTCCACTTTTCCACTTGATTTTCAGCTCCTAAAATTTCTGAGGGAGACTACCTGCATCTGTCAGACTGAAGGTGCTCTTATCTTTGCCTCTCTCATCCCTCAGGAAGACCTCGTAAACACCCGCGTCGTGCTTGGAGATCTAAGATTCAAATTAAAAGTCACATAAGTATCCTTGAAGCAATAATGAAATCCCCTTAACCTCAAAGTGAGGGGAGTGCAATATTATTTTTGGGACAGATAAAAGACAGTCAAATAGCCAGACAGGGACCAAGTAAACCGAAAAGGCAAGCTTTTCTCCCGCCCGTGATGCTGCAGGCGTTAAAGGGAAAACATGGAAAGGACAGAGAAAAACATGGATATGGGAAGACAAGGAGGACACATGGAGAAATCAGGTATCAACTTATGGCAGAAAGATTATGTCCAGACTTTAGGTCTTGGTGGCGGGGGAACGTCCTCTGCAGGTGGTTTTTTCTTTTTTTCTTTCTGTTTCTCTTGCTTAATAACCCACTGTGAATTAGACAGATAAGCCAGTTATTGCAAATGCAGCTGACAGGAGCTCATGCAATGACACCGACCCTCTTCTAATGAGTAATGCTTACACAGTCTCAATGAAATATCAATGTAGCTTCCCTGGCACTGGGCCCTTAGCGTCAAACCAGATCAAAATTCTATCAAAAAGAGTTTTTTTCTTTTCTTTTTTGTGCATGTAAGGTTGCCAGAGAAGTTATATTGATTATTGTTAGAATGAAATGAATGAGTTAAAAGCGCATGACATGTACAATGGAATTACGTGGGTATAAATACGATCGCCGAGTCTCCAAGTATGAAAATTCAGAGAAAGCATTAATTGTAGCAGTTTCGGTACCCACTGCATCTATTCAGATCCCCACAGGGAACACGCTAATGTGCTGACTCCAGCACTCTACTACAACCTGGGAAGGTGAATATTTTCCATAGTGTTTCATCATTTATGAATGTATGTGTCAGAGAGGGCTGGTAGACAGCGCAGCAGCTGGTAAGGCTGTACAATGGAAGCAGAGCTGCATCAGCACTCCTGATAGCTCTTTACTCATAAGCTCACAACTCCTCGCAACATACGGCCTCCATCTAATGGCTGACCTTTCCGATATTAAAGGTCAGCTCGCCGTCCTGCCTCTCGATTTTCTTAGCATCCTCATCATCCTCTGCAATCTCAATGCAGTCCTTAGACCAAGTGATCTCAGTCTCTGATCTGACATTTCCAATCTATGAAACAAAGAGAGAGACAGGAAGGAGTCGCTTTACCTATATGCTCCATCTCTGAAGAAATATCAACAGCGCTGTAATTATTCACATTCGTTTCTATTACCTTGCATTTCAGCAGTACATCACATTCAGGGGTAACACTGAAGTCAAGGTACTCGACAAAGTGAGGACCTGAAAATAAATGGAATGATTACACAAAAAAAATTATTTGTTTAATTATCATTAGGCTTACTTGAAGAGGCGTGAGATTTCTTACCTTGTTTCCTGACCCATTCTGCCCTCGCAAATTCTGACTTCTTTTGAAGCTCCCTGAATTCTGGACAAAGAGAAATGTAAATGCTAAAAAACAGATTAAACCCTTATTTTTCACTTCATTCACTCACAAGTGTATTAGAAAATGCGTGCCATAACAAAATGAAAAGGGACAACTGTAAGTAAACGTTGCCTTCTGCTGCCCCTCAATGGATACATAATTAAACTGCAGCACTGGCGATACACCTAGCAGACTGGGAGAAGTCTATATTTACACTGACATTTGCATTGTGTATTTTTACAGCCTTCATTTTCATGCTGTTCTCTTGACTTCGTCTTAACTGCTCAGTACTTTTATGCCATTTTGTCAGTCCTTAAAGTTATAAGTTAGGCTAATCCAAGTTATTATTATATCAAAATGGAAGTCAAAACTGTATTAGCCATTAAAGCTGCTTACCATCTCCAATTAGCACCAGACTGGTTGTACCCTTAGCTTTGCCATCCACCAGGTTAAAGGTGAACGTCCCCTCATCTGTGACTTCCAAAGAGTCCATGAACATTTCAATAATACCGCTGGACTTGTCGAAGTTCATTATGTATTTCTGAAAACAGTGAGGCAAACAGAAAACCTCTGATCCATCAGCAGTAAGGTTACGTTCAATTTAAAACTGGGGGGGGGAGGTGTCGGCATTATTATTGCAGCATTATTCCTACCTTTCCCTGAGAAATGATAACATCGTTGAAGACATACTCCACTTGGCAGTCAGAAGTGCATTTCTCCACCTGAGTCCAGAATCGCACGCGACCCTTCTCGAGCAGCTCCATAGCCATTTCGTTCTTAAAGGGAATAACTAGAGAGCACCAGATTTATTAAAGCTCTTGCAGAACAACTTCTATTTTCTTTAGGATTATTGCATGTAGGTATAGATGTAGGGCATAAAGTCACAGTGGGTATCAGCAATAACAGAGTTAAAAACAGGCTTGTAGGCTGCATTTGTTTGAGAAAAGAAGTCATTTTCAAACCATATTTAAACCAACATCTACATTTATTACTAAATAAAACTGAAATTCTGGTCTTGGTAACATCTGTGCTTTGTCCCAATATTCACCAGGGAACTTGTGATCATGGCTGATGTCCAGAAGACGCTTGAGACCTGTCAATTAAGAAAAGAACAACAAAATGGATGAATGTCATGACCTCTGTAAACCGACAGAAGTACTGCACCATGTAATCTGAGACAGCCTTCAAAGGGCGTCTCACCCTCCTCAGTGAGCGTGTAGCTGGAGGAAATGCCGTCAGTGTTGGTGACTACACAGGAGAAGGTACCCAGATCCTCCAGAGAGGGACTATTGAAGATAGCTCTGGATCTGCAGATGATGACACAGCAAGGGAGGAGAGTGGGGACATTTTTTCTCTTTTTAGCTGATATCATCTGGTGACATGGATTCTAATGCTGGGGGAAAATGGTGGTAGTGAACATTTCCCCTTGTGGGACAATTAAAGGATTATTCTATTCTATTCTATTCTATTCTATTCATTAGTGGTACATAATGTGTACTTACTTTCCCCGTTCACTGATAATAGTCAGACGAGAGGTGTCTGTGATCTCTTTGTAGTTCTTGGACCAAACAAACTCAGAGCCCTCCATCATCTCAGAGCACTCAAAGACCATGGAAATCACACCGTCATCATCAACATCCACGTAAATCTCTTTGGTGCCTAAGGGAGAGATATTAAATGGTGAGAGGATCCTCGATATTAGTATTTTCAGTCCTCAAACTCAGAATTTTAGTCATTAAAAGAGTAAATCATCAAAATAAAAAGCCTGGCCATCAGTGTAGAACTGCAAAAGAATGTCAAGTCATGTGTGAGGACAAATTTTCCACATTTTTTTAAGACTGGATAGGAACACTCTGTGACTGACTGCATCAGTTACATAACAGTCTCACTCACCAGGGCGAGTCTGGGCCAGGATTGGACCTAAGACTGCAGAGGGCTTTCCAACTCCAGCAAGATTTTGAGCACGCACGTGGAACACATAGGATGCGCCACCCTTCAGTCCAGTCACCTGATTTAGCACATAACAGGCAGGGGTAAGAAAGAGTCCAACCACCAACTATTAAAACCAGTATTTCACACGTCGTATTTGACATTAAGATATTAATGAACCAATTTTATTCAAACTGAATTATATGCATCTTCCTCACCTTCATGTATTTCATCTTGTTGACCTTTTCATGAACACCTTTCCAGCATTCCTCACCAGCAGAGGCCTCCTTGACGTCCAAGTAGTAGCCATTGACAGGCGAGCGACCATCAAACACCGGTGGCTCCCACAGGACCACCACAGAGGTGTCACGGACCTCCAGTACATGAAGACCAACAGGAACACCTTAAAGATAAAAGTGTTTAAATAATTAATATCAGGGGCTAAGGTCTAATTATATAGACAAAAACCTGGCTTAGCACCAAATTATAATGCTGAGAACTGAAAGCAATATAAAGTGATTTAACTGACTGTTGTCTAAGCAATTTTGCATCAGTCTCTGTCTTGTAAAACATTGGACATAGCACAACTAAAAAAAAAATCATACCAGACAAGCATTTCTGCTAGATAAAGAGAATAGCACTTTTAATCAGTGTGGCTGCTCTTAAAAGTACGCTGAAGTTACCCAGAAAATATAAATATTTTGTCCTAGATATCTGGTAGCATATGATATGGATGTTTTTTCACTTAATTGTAGTGTGTGACAGTGTGTGATTATTAGTTATCATTTCCATATTATTCTTGGTCAGGTCACTGATTAAAAATGCTTTAACTTTTAGTAACCCCCTTACATAAGTTTTTCCTTTCAGTGGATAGTCAGTTATTGGTTTAACCCCTCTGTTACTAATATCTACCAGCTCAATTTTCTGTGTTTCGGTGAACATGTGGTCAGTGATACCTGGGACAGTAATGGTCCATTCTTTGCACTCCAGAGGTGCACTGGGCAGAGAGGGTTTACTCACACCAGCCATGTTCACTGCTCGGACTTGAAACTGATAAAAGAGCCTCTCCTTCAGGTTCTCCGCCTAAAAGAAACAAATGCAAATAGTTAGAGACTAAAAAGTGCCTGCCAGCTTCATTACATGCAGTGATAACATTTTATGTTTTATGAATGTGAGGCTGAAGGAACTTGAAACTTACTTTATAGGAAGTTGTAGTCAGTGCCTGGTGGTTCATTTCATGCCATTTTCCAGCAACGCCTCCCTTTACGGTTCTGTAGTCCACAAAATAGCCCCTGATGTCAGCTCCTCCGTTGTTAGCAGGCGCGTTCCAGCCCAGGACCATGTAGTCCTTGAAGGCCTCCTGCAGGGTCACACCGGTGGGCTTACCAGGTACGGCTGTGATGAGAGTAAACAGGCCGGTCAGTTTTAATTGTGAGAAAAAATGTGAGTAAGCGAGTCAAAACAGTTAACACTGAAATATTAAAACCCAAATTATTACATGGAAAATTAATAATTGCACACAATTTCATACAGACTAGCATTAGCCAAGTATCATACAGGTGTTAGTGGTAATCAGTGTTAAAATATCATGTTAGCTGCGACGGTACAGATGAACATCATACATGCAGCTGCATTACACACACAAGAAACACACATTTGTTATTTAGTATCACAATAATGGAAAAAGAAATACTTACACTAAACGCAAGCAGCTGTGAAACTTTCACACTAAGAAATTCTTCAAAGCCAGAACTCATTAAGATCATGCTCTTTAAGAACACAATAGTTTAGTCTTCATCTTGGCCAGGCACTAACAGGCACCCCTAAAGAGTTATCAAACAGCAGAACTCAAGCAAAATTAAACTTACATGCTTAAACCCTCAAACCCTTCACACGAATTAGAAACATTGTAAAACATGACCTGACTGGTTTAACCAAGCCACAAAAAAATATGTAAATACAAAAGTTAAAGGATGGGAAAGTTTCCAAATATAGTGGTAGCAATGAGACTGTCATGCAGGCACATGCAAGTTATCAACTGCACTTTTATAAACATATAATTCATAACCTTTAATAACTCATCCAAGGGACTTCTTCAGTCTCAGCTGACTGCAGGTTTCCCCCGAGAGTACAAGAGTCTCTTTGTACAGTACTCATGGCCACTGAGTAATGGTCATAGCAGATCATGAAACTGAGCTTATTGTTTTCAGGTAACAGTGCTAGTTTTGGTCATATTGCAAATGGGCAGGGATAGCTCAGTAGGTAGAGTGGTGGCCCCATGATCGGAAGGTCGGGGGTTCGACTCCACTGAACGGCTACCCTGAGGTACCCCTGAGCAAGGTACCGTCCCTACACACTGCTCCCCGGGCGCTGCATTGGTAGCTGCCCACTGCTTCACTGGGTGAATGGGTTAAATGCAGAGGAACTATTTCCCTATGAGGACTAACACGCACACTTAAACTTAAATGTACTGCTTATAATGTAGGGGAAACCTGCAGTCAGCTGAGTCATTTGGATAAGTGATGAAATGTTTTTCCCACTGAAAATGTTGCGTTCCAATGGACAGAATCAACTTTCTGGGATTTTCTTATTAAACAGGCATCAAGACATAACTCATTAACACATGAGATTTACAGGCAAATATCTGGTAGATTAATTGTATGAGAATAAAATCTCAGCAAGTAAATAAAAAAACATAAAGAGGATTTTGAGTTAGGAGTGGTGAAAGACTATACGTGGATAAGGGGGGACAAAGGGGGGAAAGAACTGAATACTGCGGGCAAAGTGAACAATGAGAAAGAATTATGACACTTACAGATGGCAGCCTGTACAACTACAGCGTCAGAATTGGGGGAGCTCTGGCTGTATCCAGCAGCATTTACTGCCTTCACTTTAAACACGTAGTTTGCACCAGTAATCAGGCCATGACACACAAACCTAAACAGAAAAAAGAGATTCATTAGTATTAATCAATAGGTGGGATCTTTTGTAATATCACAAAAGGTTGATTTTGATACAAAATACTTTAAGCCATTCAAGTTACATTGCTTTTTTTTTTTTTTTTTTTTTTTTTAAACAAAACAAAACAATAACAAACTCGAAGTCAGGACCTTCTTGCTAAATCCAGATTAAAAACCTATTTTTATTTGCTGGCCTTTGACCTCAGTGGGTAACTGACCTTTTTTTTACTATTTCTTTTATTTATATTTTATTGTTATTACTACTATGATGACGATGATGATGATAAACAGCTCTCTGAAGGTCCTGCCACATCACTTCACTCAGGTTGAGGTCTGGACTTTAACTGGGCCATTGCAACACCTTGATTCTTTGTTTACCACTGGGATCATCCTGTTGCATGACTCAATTTCAGCCAAGCTTTAACTCAGTGACTGCAAGGTGCTCAGGTCTGTGGGTACAAATCCAACCTAAATCATTAAACCTCCAACATATTAAGAGTTGGGATAATTAGTTTATTCTGGCACCATGTGCTTGGTTTTCTAGAGATGTGGAGCTCTGCATTTATGGTCAAACGTCTCCACTTAGGTTCATCAGTCCAAAGGAGATTGTTTTTGTCCAAAGGAGTCTTGTGGTTTGTTCAGATGCAATACATCTAAGCCATGCTGCCATGTTCTTTTTGGAGAGAAGAGGCTTGCAACCCTTTCAAACAAGCCATACTTGCTCATCCTTTTTCTAGTGATACTGTCATGAACTTTAACGTTTAACATGGAAACTTAGACATGTAGGGTTTGAGATGTAGCTCTGGAGTGATTGTGCTGGATATCCACTCCTGGAAAGATTGTAGCGTTGTCTTAACACACACCTGAATGCTTCAGATCAGTAAACTGGCAAAACATCTGCTTTTATAGAGGTGGTTACACTTTCTCATGTTCAGTTAATCAAGTGCATTTTATTAGCAGCACTTGACTGCTACTTATCCTCTTAATTCCTGTGGAAGTATTATAAACAAGACATAAAAAGATGACATATTTACATGGAAAAATCAGTATCCTCCATGTCTTAGAGCATGCATTAATTGCACCTTTAAACCTGCCCACCTGGTCTGCCTAACAGGCTTATTGTTGCAAGGCATCCAGACATCTGTGCCCACCACACTGCATTCAATATAGTAGCCCACCAAGTGTTGCACATCCTTGGAGGCCCCCCAGGAAACCACCACAGATGTGTCAGTGTTCCTGGTGGCAACCGGGTTGCCTGGAGCTGATGGCAGGTCTGTTAGAGGAAAAGGAAAACACAGAACATCCTATAATGCAGAAAGGCGCTGCAGCAGACTGTAAAATAAACCAGTGACATTGTGATTTTAGAGCTACTATTATTCAGTCCTGAGCAGGTCTTTTTATATGCAGCATTAGTTTTGACACACTTGGTTTGCCAGCTCACCCAGTTTATCTCCAACTATGACTTCTCCTGTGGATTCAGAGGCTTCACCCACGCCGGCAGAGTTGCAGCAGCGTACACGGAAGCTGTAAGATTTACCCTCCGCCAGGTCAAACAGGGCAAAGCGAGGAGATTTGACTGGTATACCAGTGTTCACCCTCTGCCAGGTGTCAGTGCCAGAAATACGCTGCAGTTGACAAAGAACCAGAGAAATGTTAGAGACTGAAACAGATATGAAATTTGACTATATGAAACAGGTGAGGTATGATTATTTATATAATGTCCCCATATGCTTGCTTTCACATATCACTATTCTAATAATAAGTCTGTAGGTCTTTGTCATTGTATATGTTTAGAGACAAATTATGGGGAATTCAGGTAAAATATAAACATCATTTTGTTTTCAGTTTTCTTTTGCATTATTGTTTGTTTTGCATAATGCACTGTATGACCAAAGGAAATCAATTAGAAACGAGCATTTTTACACTGGTGTATTTACTGTGGAGCTTTCATTTTGCATTGTCTCTGCAAAATATGTTGACCCCTCACATTTACAAGTTAAATTGTTGTAGCTATCAGCAGTAAATAGTTTAAGAGCGTCAAAGGAGAAGAGTTAAGACTTAGCTAAGTGATTAGAAACTTTGTTTTATTTGCCATAATGATTTTAAATATAACAAACGATATAACTGATTCTTCTCATCAGTCCAGTAGTTTGACTCATACATATATATATATATATATATATATATATATATATATATATATATATATATATATATATATATATATATATATATATATATATATATATATATATATATATATATTAGGGGTGCAACGATATTCGTATCGATATTGAACCGTTCGATACAGTGCTTTCGGTTCGGTACGCATATGTATCGAACAATACAACATTTGTAATTTCTTTTATCAACTTTCCTTCTGACAATGCTGTCTGTGTTGAGCGCTCAGTGAATCTGCGTTCGACTACTCCGCCTAGGCTGCACTGTCCAGCGCAGATCCACTGAGCGCTCAACACAGACAGCATCGTCAGAAGGAAGAGCGCAGGGCAAGCTAGCGAGACAGAAGTTAAGCTCTCAGCAACATGGACCTCCCCCACTCTCATTCAGATCTGGCGTTTGGAATTATTTTGGTTTTCATGTGACGTATGACCCTGAAGGTAAGCGAGTCATGGACTAAAGTAAAACAGTATGTTGGATGTGCCATGCAATGCTCAATTACATAAGATAAGATAAGATAACCTTTATTAGTCCCACACGTGGGAAATTTGTTTTGTCACAGCAGGAAGTGGACAGTGCAAAAGTTATGAGGCAAAAATTAGAATACAATAAGAATAAATACATAGGTGGGAACTAGTGTGTTAGCGCGGTTAGCTCGTTAACGTGTTGGCCGTCTAGCCCCATGCACGGGGCGATCGGCGGTAGCTCGTTAACGGAGATTTGCCGTGTTGTGGCGTTAAGGTCATTTCAACGAGATTAACCTGAAAGCACTAGTGGGAACACAACGAATATGACTGCACATTTACGCCGACATCGACCTAGTGCAAAGACAAGTGGAAGCAGAAAAAAAACAAGCAAGCATGCTACTAACTTTAGCCGAGTCATTTAGACAGCTGTTTAATATGCTGCTGAGAATATAGCCCAGAAGAAGCGGATAGTATAGCTTTTATTTTGGAAAGAGACATTTCTCTGTAATAAACTCTCTTTTCCAAAGATGAGTGATTCCTCAATCAGATACAGGGCTCGCAATATCGCTAGCCCAACGTCCCGGGGCTAGCAATTTTTTCAGTCGGGGTACCAAAATCTATCTCTGCCCTGCCCGTCGGGCTATTGTAGGAAGGAAAAATATATGTCAATGCTTTTGCATTCTTTCGGAAATGTAGCTGGGTAATTATGTCATTGGCATCGGTGAGCCACTGTCAATATGTGACATATTGAAATCGCGTTTGAATTTGCGCTTGTTTTTTTGCTTTCACTTTGCAATCGCGCGAACTGTGTATAGAGAGCGACAGCACTGATCTGTGAGTGATGATAATTTGTGCACCAATTCCTCTGACATCGTCTTATTAATCGTTAGCTAACAAGTGAAATCTCCCGCAGCTTAAACATGTGAGAGGTTGATCGCGCAGAGAATCGCTGAGCTTATGTGAGTGCGTGTGTAAAAGCAGCAGGATTTATATTTGACTACGATGACCTGGATGACTGAGAACCTTCACAGACAGATATATATTTTAGTTCTGCTGAGCCAAATAAGACAGGTCAGGGTGAAGAAGTGACAGCCAAAGAAAATCTTACCACAAAACGGAAAAGTTATGACAAATCAGACTATAAGGCAAAAAGAAAGTGCAGCTTTATGGTTTCATGGACAAAATTATTTCTGTGGCTGCAATATGACGAGCTAAATAACCAGGGCTGCACATAAGTGGTCCGCAGGTGCGCATTCGCTGTCAAAATAAAAAACACGCACAAGGGTTAGGGTTAAATTTAAAAACTGTACTTTTGAGTTAAAATATATATTTATAATTTTAATAAATGACAAATTAAAAAGGCATGAACATTTTTTTGTATCGAAAAAATATCGAACCGTGACACCAAAGTATCGAACCGAACCGAACCGTGAATTTTGTGTATCGTTGCACCCCTAATATATATATATATATATATACATACACACACACACACACACACACACATATTTCTATGGGACAGTTTTGAATGTTTTTCTCACCTTCTCAATGTAATACATGACTCCTTCATGACCCCTCTGGGCTGGAGGCTTCCAGGCAAGTACCACATAACTTTTAGTTGCCTCAGTAACCACAACATCAGTTGGTTCTCCTGGGACTACACCGACTGAAGAGGCAAGAAGATACTCATCATTTAGACACGACAACTGCAACTAGGTAAGTGCTGAAGTGACTGTACTGACACCAAAACGCTAATAGCAAAACCACATGATCTATGCAGACTGTTCTCTCAGTACAAACAGTATTTTACTATATAAGCTTTTCATGTATTAAACATAGTCTAAAGTTATAAGACTGACCAGATATCTGATGCTGATATTTGACTGATTGGATGTATGAGGTTGTTTATTCCTACAGTAATGAGTCTGAAATTTACAGGAATGAAGCAACTGTTTAAAAAAAATGGGGAAAAGAACTGAGACAATAATAAACCAATACCACAAATACCATATCCCAACCTAACCTATTACAAAGACTGGGGTGGTAGTTTTCATAATCAGACACATGCAAATTCCTGATTTTGACAACTCTGAATTTTTTGTGAAGTTTGAATTTCTGATTAAAAATAGCACATTCAACCCCCTTAAACATTAATGAAAAATAGCTTACAGTTCCCCTTGAGACAGGCATCACTCAGGAAGCCGTGTGATGGCTATAGCGGTTAAAATCAAAGAAAGGGAGCCCACATCTCATACGTGTTTGAGCCATATGAGAAAATGTCTAAAATCAGAGTAGGAGAGTTGCTTGACTGTTACTGTACTGTAAACCTAAGAGATGTGCAAGCAGCTGAGTGGGATGGTCAAGTCCATATATTAGACCTGTTTGGCCAAAATGAGAAAGATATTGAGGTTCAATAGCTTTTTAAAACCTTTTTGTAAAGACAACTAAAATTAAAATTCTCTGAAACTAGACAGCAAAAAGGTGCCGTACCTGTCGGATCCTCCTCTGTGAACTTGATCATTCCAGTCCAAGGAGCTGAGGGTCCAGCTGTTTGGAAAAATGAATTAAATAGATTTAAATTTAAAAAAAAGAAGGTTAATTCGTTTACATGGCTGAAGTGTGTCAGCAGG